>NC_141827.1:2122500-2125000 GCF_982586985.1 Callionymus lyra | reverse complement strand
ATACAATAGAGTCACACATCACAACAACAACACACACACCAATGATACAATAGAGTCACACATCACAACAACACACACACTGATGATACAATAGAGTCACACATCACAACAACAACACACACACTGATGATACAATAGAGTCACACATCACAACAACAACACACACACACTGATGATACAATAGAGTCAAACATCACAACAACACACACACTGATGATACAATAGAGTCACACATCACAACAACAACACACACACTGATGATACAATAGAGTCACACATCACAACAACAACACACACACCAATGATACAATAGAGTCACACATCACAACAACACACACACTGATGATACAATAGAGTCACACACACAACAACAACACACACACTGATGATACAATAGAGTCACACATCACAACAACAACACACACACTGATGATACAATAGAATCACATATCACAACAACACACACACACTGATGATACAATAGAGTCACACATCACAACAACAACACACACTGATGATACAATAGAGTCACACATCACAACAACACACACACACTGATGATACAATAGAGTCACACATCACGACAACACACACACTGATGATACAATAGAGTCACACATCACAACAACACACACACACTGATGATACAATAGAGTCACACATCACAACAACACACACACTGATGATAAAATAGAGTCAAACGTCACAACAACACACACACTGATGATACAATAGAGTCACACATCACAACAACACACACTCACTGATGATACAATAGAATCACACATCACAACAACAGATACACACTGATGATAAAATAGAGTCACACATCACAACAACACACACACACTGATGATACAATAGAGTCACACATCACAACAACACACACACACTGACGATACAATAGAGTCACACATCACAACAACACACACATACACACTTTATTTTAACTTTAAAGTTCACTTTCAGATGAAACCTTTTTCTTCCATTAATATATTTTATCTTTCAACTTTCTTCTCTTCTTATCTTTTCAGGTGAAGAACAGAAACAACAGAAACACTAGATGTTGTAACAACACCTTGAACACGTCTGTCGCAGATGAAGATACACAACCATTCACACACACCTGCAGGTGTTAACGCATAATTCCAGTGTTTTTCTCAATTCGCATTTTTTTAGTTTGTCTTTCCATCACATCTTTAAATGAACGTGTTTCTTTGAACATCTCACGCTACTGGAGTGGTCCATCTTTGATGACATCATCACATAGCAGCAGTGTTTTGGGAAGCATTAAGGACTGTATCGCTTAATGCTGAAAACACTGTGTTTGTGAGAAGTGTTTTCATGAAGGTCCTCCTCCAGCAGAACGATCCGCACCAGGATCCTGAAGACACCAAACCCACGAGTCCGGATGATTGAAGGTGGAAAAGAGAGAGTCTTTGGAACGTCGAGATGACAGAGTCTGACGAGACGCTGTGGTTGAAATCCGAGAAGTCGTGCGACCCACGACCTCTGTCCAAGGACACGCTGGTCCAAGCAGCGTTCTGTCCTGCAAACATGGAGAATATAAGAAATATATCAAACGTCTGATGGAGAACGACCTTCGTCTCGCCTGTGAAAACATCTTCACACAGTCTTTTATTTACCTCTAACACGGCAGTCTTTCATTTGTTTTTCCTGGCAGAAGGAAACAGAGACAGAATGTTGCTGCAGCTTTAATGTTCACTTGAATGCAACACAGATTCACAGCCGTCGCAAACGTGCGCAAAGTGAGATTATTGGACGTAAAAGAGATTATTTCAAACCACTTTATTTTTTTTTGCTGGAGTAAAAACTACAAACTGTCACTTACGTGCAAAACATGTTCTCA
Organism: Callionymus lyra; assembly: GCF_982586985.1. Lineage (NCBI taxonomy): Eukaryota > Metazoa > Chordata > Actinopteri > Syngnathiformes > Callionymidae > Callionymus > Callionymus lyra. The sequence goes on along the minus strand of NC_141827.1, from coordinate 2,123,130 downwards.
GGTGCTCAGAGTTTCTAACTCCACGCTCAACACGCCATACGGCATAAATATGGTGTACTGTAAATATAATATATTAAACTCATATTTAATACTAGCCTCGGCTCTTCAGGTTGTTATGAATAATCTGATCTGACATTTAAAAGTGGCCTAACTATGATTCTAGAATGTTATAATAACATTTATTTCAAATCTCTCGTGTCGTTTTGAGAAGAGTTTCACAGCACTTTATGAACCTCTAAATACTTTTGCTATAAATAAGACTTTTTATATGAAGAGAAGAAAACGGTTAAACAATAATAAAGAGTTAAAGCGTTAGTATGTGATTTGAAGTGGAACATAAGTTTAAGTTTGTTTTTGTTTGTAAATAACATAACTTTAAGTTTGTTTTTGTTTGTAAATAACATAACTTTAAGTTTGTTTTTGTTTGTAAATAACATAACTTTAAGTTTGTTTTTGTTTGTAAATAACATAACTTTAAGTTTGTTTTTGTTTGTAAATAACATAACTTTAAGTTTGTTTTTTGTTTGTAAATAACATAACTTTAAGTTTGTTTTTGTTTGTAAATAACATAACTTTAAGTTTGTTTTTGTTTGTAAATAACATAACTTTAAGTTTGTTTTTGTTTGTAAA
>NC_141827.1:2030000-2115000 GCF_982586985.1 Callionymus lyra | reverse complement strand
ATGATTCAATGATTCAATGATTCAATGGTTCAATGATTAATTGATTTAATGATTCAATGGTTCAATGACTCATTGATTCAACGACTCAATGACTCAACGACTCAATGACTCAATGACTCTGTGACTCCATCACTGACTCATTGGCTGGTGTTTGTTCTGAAGCGACAGTTGAAACATGTCAGTCTCCCTCCTTGTCTCTCAGCAGCTCCACACAAATATCAATCACACAGACGCTGCACATTTTTGCTTCCTAACTGTGATGAAAGTCTCCCCAGGATACAGATCAGAGTCGTATTAATCGGCTCTCCACGGAGAATCTGTAGGAGGCGAAGGCCACGCCTCATCTGTTGAGATGAAGCGTCTCCGGCTCCAATCAGTCTCCGGGACTCTATCCATGTGAAATCCCTTTTACACCAGATTAACTCGATTTGGCTTTTTCTGTTCCAGGCAATTAAGCGTGTGCCTGAGCGTGAGGTTAAATGAGATCACGGAAAGTAATTACCAGTATTCATCACAGCAGCTCACAATCTCTACAACAAGCAACTCTTTTAGTGCCGAGGAGGAACTGAGGAGCACTTTTGTCAGCGAGAGGGACTTTTTCTCCTCTTGATGATGGTTTGTGCAGAAACAACAACGGGTCGACGGTCAGTTCGGTTCTCACACGATTACAACCTTGGTGTGTGCGTTCACTTCCCTGCAGTTGTGTCTCTTCTTTTGTGTTTCTCTTTCAAAGTTGTATTTAGAGGAACACAATCCATGAACCTGCGAAACCTTCTGAGCTCTCGTCTTAAAACGATGTTCCAGGAAATCATGTTTGTGTCTCACCTTCTGAAAGTGAAACTTTTCTTCAGCTGATTTTCAGTGGATTGTTATCTATTGGCCACGAGAACATCATCCGTCTGTAACTTCGATCATTTTCTCTCCACATGGATTCAAATCTGGGGACGATCTGACGAGAACCAGAGAAACCAATCAGAGAGCAGCCTCGGGTCACATGCTTGCCTGAAGTCCCAGCGTCTCCTTCACAGGTTTTAACCATAATTTATCATATAACCTCTTTGTTCAGGGTAAAAACAAATGTGTTTGTGGTATCCCTTGTGTTGTCTCTGGGTCAAGGTGAACGACCTCCACCACGGCATATGTGTCTATGGAAGTCAGGGGGGTCGTACAATACAAGGGTAATGAAAGAAAAAAATACTGTCTAGTTGGAACTGACCTATATTTGTAAAGAGTGACGAGTCGTGTTTTGTCGCAAACATTAACATACATTACTTTTACCTCTTATTTTTATTTTATTTTTACATTAATGCCTTTTAACAGACTCTTTTCTCCAAAGCGACTTACAGAATATTTTACCCATTCACGCACTGATGGCAGTAGGCTGCGACTCCAGCTCACCTTCAGGAGCAACCAGGGTTCTGTGTCTTGCTCAAGGACACAACGACAGATCAATCTTCTCCGGAGCCTGGTTCGAACCCGTGTTTGATCTTCTCTCTTTAAAATGAAAAAAATGTCCTAAATGTAGACGCCTAGTAAAAAATGTAGTTATTTATTTTATTTCTCTTTATTTGGCTCAAACGATGCAATGAAACAACAAAAATAATATTCATAATAATAAAAACTACAATATAAACAGATCCTGTATGCAGTACTTATATTATTTATATTTATTTAATATATTTTATTGCATAACTTTCTGTTGGTAGTAAACAAAAACTACAAGAACAAAAAATGTATATAGAATGAATAAAAAAAACAAAATGCAAGACTTGAAGTTTTATTTTCAATATAACATTTTTCCTGCATGAACCTAAAGGATTTTTCCATCTGCCAACATGACGTGTTCGCGCGTCTGTTACACACTCATCCTAAAAGCCGACTTTTATCCGACGAGATTGAGGTTTTTTCAACAATAATGTTTATATGAGAGTTTTAGTCGACATCGAAAGTGCAAAATGTTTTGTCAAAAACAAAAGTGTTTCTGTTCATTTGGCTCGTTGACTTCTGTGTCGTTTCATAGCCCATGAAGAAAGGAAATAAACCAACGTGTTTTTCCAAGGGAAGGATTTATGCTGAGTCATGTTTGTGGAGCAGACCATCACTGAGGGAGCTGCTGCTAAATCCATCATCTGAAGAAGCCAACGAGCCTTTTAAATGTCATCTCTCAGTCCATAACTTGTCCAACATTCCCAGCATTTAAGACGCTGCAGAGTTTCCGTACACTCGAGACGAGGGATTGTTCCGGATGGAACCATGAAAAGTGTCAGCGAGCGACTGATGGTCAGAATGAGCTGGTGTAGAAAGTGAAGGTCAGAAGATTTAAAAAACATTCAAATACCTCCTGCTCGTCTGTAACGTCCCTCTTGTGCTGAGTTTGTAGTGAGCGCTGGTGAGGAAACATCATCAATGTTCTCGTGTTAATGTCCGAATCTCTTCTCTTTGACAAAGACACAAAACTGACCAGAAACTGTTTCAACTGAGAAAAATCTATAAACTTAGTAATTGTTGTCACAACATGATCTGGATCTTATAATCCATGTGTTTGTGTCGTTTACACTATTGTAACAGTTTATTTTCATTTCTAAACAAGAAGGATGTGTCTCGCCTGCAGTTCATACAAAACTCTGCAGCCAGAATTCTGAGCCGCTCTAGTAGAAGAACTCACATTTCTCCTTCAAACTCTTCACTGGCTGCCAGTTTCTTTCAGGATCATTTTAAAATTCTGGTTCTTACTTTCAGATCTATTCATGGTCAGACCTTCCATCAGTGATCTGATCCAGACTTACACCCCAGCTCGGGCTCTGAGGTCTGTGGATCAGAATCTGACTCCTTCAAGAAACATCTGTGTTTGATGATCTACTGACTCCTTCAAGAAACATCTGTGTTTGATGATCTACTGACTCCTTCAAGAAACATCTGTGTTTGATGATCTACTGACTCCTTCAAGAAACATCAGTGTTTGATGATCTACTGACTCCTTCAAGAAACATCTGTGTTTGATGATCTACTGACTCATTCAAGAAACATCTGTGTTTGATGATCTACTGACTCCTTCAAGAAACATGTGTGTTTGATGATCTACTGACTCCTTCAAGAAACATCTGTGTTTGATGATCTACTGACTCCTTCAAGAAACATCTGTGTTTGATGATCTACTGACTCCTTCAAGAAACATCTGTGTTTGATGATCTACTGACTCCTTCAAGAAACATCTGTGTTTGATGATCTACTGACTCCTTCAAGAAACATCAGTGTTTGATGATCTACTGACTCCTTCAAGAACCATCTCTGTGTTTGATGATCTACTGACTCCTTCAAGAAACATCTGTGTTTGATGATCTACTGACTCCTTCAAGAAACATGTGTGTTTGATGATCTACTGACTCCTTCAAGAAACATCTGTGTTTGATGATCTACTGACTCCTTCAAGAAACATCTGTGTTTGATGATCTACTGACTCCTTCAAGAAACATCTGTGTTTGATGATCTACTGACTCCTTCAAGAAACATCTGTGTTTGATGATCTACTGACTCCTTCAAGAAACATCTGTGTTTGATGATCTACTGACTCCTTCAAGAAACATCTGTGTTTGATGATCTACTGACTCCTTCAAGAAACATCTGTGTTTGATGATCTACTGACTCCTTCAAGAAACATCTGTGTTTGATGATCTACTGACTCCTTCAAGAAACATGTGTGTTTGATGATCTACTGACTCCTTCAAGAAACATCTGTGTTTGATGATCTACTGACTCCTTCAAGAAACATCTGTGTTTGATCTTCTACTGACTCCTTCAAGAAACATCTGTGTTTGTTGATCTACTGACTCCTTCAAGAAACATCTGTGTTTGATGATCTACTGACTCCTTCAAGAAACATCTGTGTTTGATGATCTACTGACTCCTTCAAGAAACATCTGTGTTTGATGATCTACTGACTCCTTCAAGAAACATCTGTGTTTGATGATCTACTGACTCCTTCAAGAAACATCTGTGTTTGATGATCTACTGACTCCTTCAAGAACCATCTCTGTGTTTGATGATCTACTGACTCCTTCAAGAAACATCTGTGTTTGATGATCTACTGACTCCTTCAAGAAACATCTGTGTTTGACGATCTACTGACTCCTTCAAGAACCATCTCTGTGTTTGATGATCTACTGACTCCTTCAAGAAACATCAGTGTTTGATGATCTACTGACTCCTTCAAGAAACATCTGTGTTTGATGATCTACTGACTCCTTCAAGAAACATCTGTGTGTTTGATGATCTACTGACTCCTTCAAGAAACATCAGTGTTTGATGATCTACTGACTCCTTCAAGAAACACCTGTGTTTGATGATCTACTGACTCCTTCAAGAAACATCTGTGTTTGATGATCTACTGACACCTTCAAGAAACATCTGTGTTTGATGATCTACTGACTCCTTCAAGAAACATCTGTGTTTGATGATCTACTGACTCCTTCAAGAAACATCTGTGTTTGATGATCTACTGACTCCTTCAAGAAACATGTGTGTTTGATGATCAACTGACTCCTTCAAGAAACATGTGTGTTTGATGATCAACTGACTCCTTCAAGAAACATCTGTGTTTGATGATCTACTGACTCCTTCAAGAAACATCTGTGTTTGATGATCAACTGACTCCTTCAAAAAACATCTCAAGACACTTTCTTCTTGCTGTTGTGTTTGTCTCTGTGTTGTCTTGATCTTTTAAGTATTGTTTTTGATTGTTAAAGCACTTTGTGACCCCGGTCTGGAAAGATCTTTACAAATAATAATTACTTACAAGCTTTTTATACTCTTTTACATTTGTGTTTCAACATCACTTCCAACAATGACCTACATTTCTGCTATAACTCCAAAGAGTGCATAAATAATCCCAACTCTTCGTCGACACGAGGGTGAGTGGAAAGTGAAGTTTCAACGATCACTTTACTGTCCACTGCAGACTGAAGACTCACATGATGTTGTTTTATTAAGTGTTGAAATCATTGGTACTGGAGCTAAACCTGGAGCCGATGAAAGCATAAATGAGTTGTACTTATATTTCTCTGACGTTCAATCCATCATGAAGGTAAAAAACACAATTAAAACGAAATCAAATGGTTTCCTTTCATATCAATACGAACCAGCGCCAAAGATTTCTTCCTCTACTCTCAAAGGTGAAGGATCTTTCTATTACAAAACGTTGAACTGCTTCGATCTGATAAACTATTTAATTACTTCTCTCTTTTCTTTCGTCTCGCGTCACCATCAGGTATTTCTCCTCCAGTCTGAGTGATCTCCAGCCTCCCACTCCTCCCTTCATCCCTCTTTTCTCAGCTGTGGGTGATTCTTGAAACTTCGCTCACGTCCAACACAAGACACTTCAATTGCTACTTCTCAAGTTAGACGAGAAGAACAAACTTTCCTAGCCTGGCTCGGTTTAAATATCCTTCTTTTATTTTATTCTGTTTTTTTCTTTTCCCAAGACTGACATTAACAAGGTTTGAACATGTTTCATTTAAAAAAAAAACTCTTCCTGTCTCTGAATCCTTTTTTTCTTGGAAAAGCTCTTCCTTGTGGTGAAGCTTCATGAAGCCTCGTCTTTAGATCCTGGTAGACAGCGCCCCCTGCATATTATAACCTTTATAAACTTTGGTTTTAACATCTTTTTTTTAATGAAATCTCACATGATTTTTCGATAAAATCTCCACATATATCAAAATGAGGCTTCGGCTGATATTATCTCCATCTGTCTTCAAGTAACAAATTTATACTTCTGTGTTTATTTTTAAACCGAACAATCATAAAAATATATTTTAACTAAATGATACGTATGAATGTTTACTTCCGTATACGGTATAAATAGTAAAAGTGGGGTAATTATCGTTTCAAAACACAGACAAGTCAACTCTCTTTTCTAAGTTTTGTGACGGTGCTGGCGTGGTTGCGATTTGTGCTTGAGTTGAATTTTTTCTGTGAATGTATGATTTTTATAATCGTAACTTCGGCTGGATTGTAAAAAGCCACGTGAGTAAATAGAACATTTAGAAATCCAGTGAAACCACACACTCTCATTCGCACACACTTTAACCCTTCCTCTCTATCCCCCCACTTGAGTTTGTTTACCTGTATATTATATTCATCCGCCTGGAGCCTGGTCCTTCCAAGGTTTCTGCCTCCACAAGGCAGTTTTTCCTTTGCCACAGTGATGTTGTTATGTTGTTATCTAAGTTCTTAACAGGGTAGTAGAGCTGCGCTGGTAGAAAAGAGCAAGTTTAAACTAAACATGTCAATAATAAACCATGAATCCACAGATTTAATCTTTGTAAATGAGACAAATATTACTCACTTAAACACAAACAAATGTAGGTTCTGCAGCTCTGGTTATATCAGGTCCGATATATATATATATATATAGATATATATATATATATATATATATATCAACACAATACTATTATACCCTGTGTTTTATACTATCTTTTTGTCACCGGTGAAGGTATGTTCATAACAAAATAAATAAACCCAGTGATACATGTATCTACAGATACATGTAGATATTACTAAAACTTTAATGCCTTTGTGAGTGTTATGGAAAAATAATTACTCTTAAAAAACCTATTTTTCCTCTAGCGTATGCATAGTTTGCTAACCAGATTTTAACACTTGATATTTTTCTCTCCTGACACTTAAGAAAACGCAGCGTTACTCTGTACATTGATTATGTATTCCCTTTGAAATAATACAACGTTGAACTGCACCGATATCGTCATGGTGATCTCTTGCCGGTGATAAAAATCTACGTTTGTATAATGGACCAGGAGATAAAAGAGGCTGAACGGACGACTGCTCTGATGACATCCACTGGTTTTAACGACGCCATTTTGTACCAGCCATAATATTCAGCCTAAAACATAAAAAACATGTTCATCCGCAGCTGAATGACTTCTCGGTGATTAGAGACGAGATTCTAACTTCCGACTCTGAAACAAACCTGTATCTTTACTATCTTCTTGCATCGTGGTCGCAAATAAAAATTGATGAGCAACTAATGCAACAATTCTCCTGACATGTAGTGAATGTTCTTCAAGACGCAGTAACTTCTCATCATGACCGTGTTTTACACTTTATTACTTTATAAAGTTGCTCTGAAATCTGGACGAACAAGAGGTTACGAGAGTCCATTATGATGTAATAATGGCTTCACTCCTCATCCAGCTGTAATCACGCTTTGTTTATACAACAAGTCCATTGGACGTGGCGACTTCCGGCATCTGACAAACCTCCATGCTCGACAAATCGCAGCAGAGTGGTCGTGGTTAAAGTCAACAAGATTTCATCTCCAGAAAAACAAAGTGTTTATTGATGGCCTCAGTGTTTAAAGGATAAATATTGTCTCATCAGCGAGAACATGGGTTCCATATTTATTTGGTGGAGAGACAGAGAAGTTCTGAATGAAAATGGAAAGCATTAGTGCAGCCCTCGGGGACAGAAGGAAGAGTCTGACGGTGACGTTAAACCAATTACAAGTTAGAAGTGCACATTACTGGAAAACAAAAGCACCAAAAGTTTCCTTGCGAAAACCAAAGTGTCACTTCTGATGAATCACTAAAAAGGGAAGCATCGACATCTTTGTTTAACTCGACTTGTTTACACCAAAGAAAACAAAAGACAGAGAACAATGTTTTCTTTCAGAGATAAGTGCTTGATTGGTTCTGACGCTGTAATGAATGTATAATTCCAGGTATTTATGCACAAATTAGCAGATTCTGTGAAGAAATAATGCAAATGAATATGTTTATCTTTCAATCTTTAGCGTCAATAAAGCGTCTTTATTAAGAACATTCTTAAGGATGTGTGAAACTCAAGGCCATTTTAATTGATGACTTGTCTGTCTTGAGTGTTGGTCTAAAATCAAAGTAGATTCATATTCATGTGGATACTTGACTTATAAAAATAAGTATTTAAGATAAGATAAGGAAAGATTATTGACGTCAACCATGGAAAAGACTTTTATCAAAAGAAAACTAAAGAAAAATAATGTGATGTGTTAAGTGTTGGAGAAACTAAGAGACGTTTAATACACATCCAGCCTCTCAAGACAAGTTTATTTGTGGAATATACTGTATGAATAAATAAATGTAAATAAAATGAGATTAATAAAATACAATAAAACAAGTGATGGCTTTCAAATTAAGATCATCAGCACTACTGATGTAGTAAGTAAGTTAGTAAGTAATTTGTATTTATAGAGCATTTTTCCAGACCAGGGTCACAAAGCGCTTAAACAATAATAACAATACTCAATAAAATATATACTTTAAAGGTCAAGATAATACTGAGGACAACACAGGAGTCTCAGAAAATCAAGGAAAAGCACAAATAAAAGTGGCTTAAGATGTGTCTTGAAGGAGTCAGTAGATCATCAAACACAGATGTTTCTTGAAGGAGTCAGTAGATCATCAAACACAGATGTTTCTTGAAGGAGTCAGTAGATCATCAAACACTGATGTTTCTTGAAGGAGTCAGTAGATCATCAAACACAGAGATGTGTCTTGAAGGAGTCAGTAGATCTTCAAACACAGATGTTTCTTGAAGGAGTCAGTAGATCATGAAACACACATGTTTCTTGAAGGAGTCAGTAGATCATCAAACACAGATGTTTCTTGAAGGAGTCAGTAGATCATCAAACACAGATGTTTCTTGAAGGAGTCAGTAGATCAACAAACACAGATGTTTCTTGAAGGAGTCAGTAGATCATCAAACACAGAGATGTGTCTTGAAGGAGTCAGTAGATCTTCAAACACAGATGTTTCTTGAAGGAGTCAGTAGATCATCAAACACAGATGTTTCTTGAAGGAGTCAGTAGATCATCAAACACAGATGTTTCTTGAAGGAGTCAGTAGATCATCAAACACAGATGTTTCTTGAAGGAGTCAGTAGATCATCAAACACAGATGTTTCTAGAAGGAGTCAGTAGATCATCAAACACACATGTTTCTTGAAGGAGTCAGTAGATCATCAAACACAGATGTTTCTTGAAGGAGTCAGTAGATCATCAAACACAGATGTTTCTTGAAGGAGTCAGTAGATCATGAAACACAGAGATGGTTAGGAGCGACAGTCTGGAAGGATGTCTCTCCTCTGGTCCGGAGGTTCAGGAACCATCAGTAGATTCTGATCCACAGACCTCAGAGCCCGAGCTGGGGTGTAAGTCTGGATCAGATCATGAAGGTCCGACCATGAATAGATCTGAAAGTAAGAACCAGAATTTTAAAATGATCCTGAAAGAAACTGGCAGCCAGTGAAGAGTTTGAAGGAGAAATGTGAGTTCTTCTACTAGAGCGGCTCAGAATTCTGGCTGCAGAGTTTTGTATGAACTGCAGGCGAGACACATCCTTCTTGTTGAGACATGAAAACAAACAATAAATATAATATAATAAACAATAGTGTAAACGACACAAATGCATGGATTATAAGATCCAGATCATGTTGTGACAACAGTTACTAAGTTTAGAGATTTTTCTCAGTTGAAGGAAACAGTTTCTGGTCAGTTTTCTTCAGTGTTGAACAAGAGACATGTCTTTATCAAATACAACACCCAGGTTTCTCAGGCTCAGTTTTGACAGACTGTCACCGAAGTACTGACTCAACCCTGGAACCTTATCATCAGGATACTATAAGGATAGTCTGTCTTGTAATCCTTGTGGCCATACGTGGTACTGTTAAAAATGGCAGTTTAAGAAATAATAACATTATTGTGGTATTATCAAGACGATGACGGTCCTTTATGCTATAGCTGCCATCGAGGTGAGGACATTAATCTAAAACAAGGTAAATCACTTCTATATACATGTTTTGTATACTTCTTTATTTTGCTGAGAGTTTTAATCATAGTTTTTTTAGATTGGTGCAGGTACAGGATCCTCCAATCACAGTGCAGGAAGGTGGGTCGGTGGCGGGAGGAGACAGGAACCACAGGACAGGAGTTCACAGACACCAGAAAATAAAAGACACCAACAGGAACCAGATAACACACGTTCACGTTAAGTTTCTGAGGCAAAATACACCACGTTCGGTTCATGTTCTCCAAGGAATATCAACTAGTTCATGAACTATCGTTCAACGAACTCGTTCAGGTCAGGTTAGGTTAGGTAGAACTTTATTGACTTAAATTGTTTTTTTCCGATTAGCCACTGCAATACAGCAATTTTTCATAAAAAATAAATAAAAATAAAATAAGAACAAGAACAAAGAGAAATAAAGAGAAAGAAAAAGATGATACAATCTAAGTCTAAAGATAAAGATAAAGAACAAAGACAAAGAACACAAAGACTAACATAGAACAGAACATCATGATACTTTAGAACATAGACATACAGTAGGTCAAACACGAGCAGGAGAGCACAACAAAAAGTAACTTCTCTTAAAGGTGAAATATAGAAAATCTATGTAAATAAGTGAGAACACCTAAAACAAACACGTCCTGAAATTAAAGCTGCCAAACAAACATCAGTCGGTGGCTCGGCTTGTGTCTGGATTTGGAATTGACGGCGAGAGTGAGAAGGCGTTCAGCGGTCAAATACTTGTGATGAAGCAGTGACAGAGACGACTGCTACAAGCTCTGTCTTTTTGAAACACAGCGTGTCGACATTAGCAGCCGGTCGCCGCTTCAGTGTGTTGAAAAGAAGTGAATTACTGTGTCTCTCTGTGTGCGCAGGAGTGATAAGGGCCAGTGTCGCCCCTCCGACTACCACACTAAGCCAGTTCTTTAAAGACATGGAAATTGAGTCTCGGAGTCTTCATATGAAGCTCCCAGGAACATGTTGCCCTCTCTGTGGGAGAAGACTTTCCTCCATGTATTCAAAGTTTCTCCAGCGACCGATGACGGACCCACAGAGGGTCCACTCAAAACATCTCCTCACAGATAATGGACGACCTGGAGTGTCTTTTATTTCAGGGTGTTTCTAGTTAGCTCGTACAAAGCTAACAGCAACAGGCTAACAGAGGCAGCTGCTGAGATATAAACACTCCTGCTGTTACGCCACGGCGAGGCTTTAATATTGAGCCATGTTTCCCTGAACACACGCATCCGACATCCGCGGGGCCGCTCGGGATTTGGAGGGAATTTAAGGGGGTGGAGACCAAAGAGGATGTGGTTTAATTCTCCAGGCAGTGCATGTTCGCTGAATAACAACAATTTTCCCGAAGACGCGTTTCCATTGAAGCGAATCGCTACTTAATATGAGATCGTATTCCGTTGGTCCTGTGACCCGAGGACTTCTCTAATGTGGCTGTGAAGTCTTGTGTGCAGCCCTGAGAGCCGGCGTTGTAAACCGCAGCTGCTGAGGTCAGCCCATTGAAATGCACTATTGAGTATGTATATAACCTTAGCTCGCAGAGGCTAATGCTCGGGCATCGCTGCGGCAATGAACCCACCAATCTCGCACGCACCGCGGATATTATCTGTGGAGTAATTGGCAGGCAGAGGTCAGGTTTGTGGTTTGGGAATGCTGAGCCAGGAGTGGCTGGGTCAACGCATGCAGATGAAATGTTGCAAAGGCGGAATATTTGCAGCTGACGGTAGATTTTTTACATCTCGCCTGTCACTGAATTGTTCTTCCTGAGCCACGAGGACGAGCAGGGAATCTCAGGGTAAGAGTATCTTGACATGATACAGTATTTAGTTAGAAATACAGTATACAAACATAAAATACGCAATACAAACATAGGTGCAATACCTGCTTGTTAAAACTGAAGCCTATGCGGAAGTCACGCACACACCTGGTCTTAGTAGAGTCTTGGTCTTAACTCTCTGGTCTTAATAGAGTCTTGGTCCTAACTCTCTGGTCTTAATAGAGTCTTGGTCTTAACTCTCTGGTCTTACTATAGTCTTGGTCTTAACTCTCTGGTCTTAATAGAGTCTTGGTCCTAACTCTCTGGTCTTAGTAGAGTCTTGGTCTTGACATTCTCTGGTCTTAATAGAGTCTTGGTCTTAACTCTCTGGTCTTAATAGAGTCTTGATCTTAACTCTCTGGTCTTTGTAGAGTCTTGGTCTTAACGCTCTGGTCTTAATAGGGTCTTGGTCCTAACTCTCTGGTCTTAGTAGAGTCTTGGTCTTGACATTCTCTGGTCTTAATATAGTCTTCGTCTTAACTCTCTGGTCTTAATAGAGTCTTGATCTTAACTCTCTGGTCTTTGTAGAGTCTTGATCTTAACTCTCTGGTCTTAATATAGTCTTGGTCTTAACTCTCTGGTCTTAATAGAGTCTTGGTCCTAACTCTCTGGTGTTAGTAGAGTCTTGGTCTTGACATTCTCTGGTCTTAATAGAGTCTTGGTCTTAACTCTCTGGTCTTAATAGAGTATTGGTCTTAACTCTCTGGTCTTAGTAGAGTCTTGGTCGTGGCAGTCTCTGGTCTTAGTAGAGTCTTGGTCTCAACTATCTGGTCTTAGTAGAGTCTTGGTCTTGACACTCTGGTCTTAGTAGAGTCTAGGTCTCAACTATCTGGTCTTAGTAGAGTCTTGGTCTTGACACTCTGGTCTTAGTAGAGTCTTGGTCTCAACTATCTGGTCTTAGTAGAGTCTTGGTCTCAACTCTCTGGTCTTAGTAGAGTCTTGGTCTTGACACTCTGGTATTGGTTGTGTATTGGTCTTGGCTGAGGCGACCTTGACTACAAATCTAAATCTGGAAAGAATGAACAATTCAACAACTTTAAAGACTTTTCCCCTCTTTGTTACTTTGTCAACCAATAGAAAGAAGAATAAAAAAGGCACAAAGAAAACGTTTATGCGACAAAATCTGACCCCAAGACCAGCTCTGACCTTTCTTAAAAGCTGCAGCTCAACAAAACAACAACCACCTGAATAAAGAGGAACCAGAAGTACTGACGAGGTCTGAGACGGTCATTAGCCAAAGGATCTGTTCATATCTTGGACAGACATCTTTATATGTCTGAGACTCAAAACCAAGGTTCTCTCCGTCCACTGTCACTCCCATAAAACCAAACTTAATAATGTCTGCAGCATCTCTTGATCGTAAACAGCTTCATCTCATTTGTTTTTGGCTTTTTGTGCTTTTCATTTGCAAATTGTTTTTGCTTGTTCTTCATTACAAGGAGATGATAGCGTCGAAGAAAAGGAAGCCTGTGGAAAACAAATAAAACAAACGAACAATTACACAGCAAAAAATGAAGCTGCGTTATTTTGGAAAATTGGAGCAAATGGCAATTAAAGTGTTTCCAAATGGCTCTAATAAACTCCGAGCATTTAGAACAACCAATGAATATCAATTCTATCAATGGGACTTTGTCTTCGTCTCCTCTGATAGAAATGCTGCTAATGGAGAAAGTTTTCTGCTTTTTTGAGGCGTAATGTCAAACAATTAAAGCAGCAACAGACGAGCTACAGATGATGATCAACATTGAATAGAAAAGAGATTATAAAAGTCCTTTATTAGTCTCGTGGGTGAATCATTGGATCATGAACGTTGTAACAAAACGATTCTGAAAAATGGTCTAAAGAAAAAACAAAAAAGAGTCAAACGTATTTATTTATTATGATCTAATCATGAAAACTTCCCTTAATGTTGCCCTTTTTTTTTTTAAAGACTTTGTAAAGCGGTGGTTCTGGTTCAGGTCCCAAAAGAAATGTTTTTCAGAACAGACAAAAATAAAAAAATAAAAATTCAAAGGGAATAGACTTTCACATGCTGCACAAAAATATTCCAGAGGTTAACGGAATATCTGTAGTGAATGTGTGTACTTTATTTGAAGGTATTTTTATCTGAATCTGACCTTTTCCACCCAAGTGGTCTGAGTATAAAATTCCAGAAACTTATAGTTAATTATAGTGAAGAATAAGAAATATATATCTTAATCAGATTCTTTACTGTTTTGCACTGCATGGAAATGTTCTTTGTTTTTATCGGAGTTCACTTTGACCCCCTGATGTGTTTTAAAAGAAAGTAGTTTACTATTTCTCTCTCTCTCTCTCTCTCTCTCCCTATATACATATATATATATATACTGTATATATATATATATATATCAAGATATTTGGGTCATGGCTGGAACATCTACAGTCTTTACTGATAGCTGGTTCATCTGCACTCTGGCTGGGGAATGTAAAAAAGCCGCGTCAACGAGGATACATTTGATTTAATGCGATAATAACCTGGTGAATCTGCTGTGATCACAACAGTGATCAACTGGTGTCGTCTGAGGGAGAATTCTCTGGTCTTTACACATTTGCATGATCATGTGATCATGGAATCTCTCAATGTTGAATCAAATTATTTAGTTTTAGTCATTTAGTCTCATAATGAGATTTTTCAATGGTTTGCAATCTTAGCTCTGATGGCATTTTATAGTTCCAGACATATTTATTTGTTGGGTTATTGTTGCATATTTTACATTTAAAATGTCATATTCTAATTTAGTACATTTATATTCAGTTGTTATTCTGATGTTTGTTCCCATGTTTTTCTTTCTTACATTAGAATAAGAATCAAAAACTGTTTTTGCCAGAGTTGTAAAAACAACACTGGATTTTCTTGTTGTGTTCTTTATACATTATAACATACAATACAATAAATAAATATGATAACATGACTTTAAAAAAAGCCACTTAAAATGCTAAGTTTATCTTGTTTAGCATGACCACGCCCACTCTGCTGTGATTGGTCAAGCATGGAGGTTTGTCACCGCGCGTCATCAATGGTCTCCACCTCCAAGGGACTCGTTGTATAAACAAAGCGTGATTATAGCTGGAGGAGGAGTGAAGCCATCATTAAGTCATCATGGACTCTCGTAACCTCTCGTTCGTCCAGATTTCAGAACAACTTTATAAAGTAATAAAGTGTAAAACATGGTCATGATGAGAAGTTACTGCGTCTTGAAGAACATTCACTACATGATACCAGAGTTGATACTAGTTGATGTTTAATGACACCAGAGTTGATACTAGTTGATGTTTAATGACACCAGAGTTGATACTAGTTGATGTTTAATGACACCAGAGTTGATACTAGTTGATGTTTAATGACACCAGAGTTGATACTAGTTGATGTTTAATGACACCAGAGTTGATACTAGTTGATGTTTAATGACACCAGAGTTGGTACTAGTTGATGTTTAATGACACCAGAGTTGATACTAGTTGATGTTTAATGACACCAGAGTTGATACTAGTTGATGTTTAATGACACCAGAGTTGATACTAGTTGATGTTTAATGACACCAGAGTTGATACTAGTTGATGTTTAATGACACCAGAGTTGATACTAGTTGATGTTTAATGACACCAGAGTTGATACTAGTTGATGTTTAATGACACCAGAGTTGATACTAGTTGATGTTTAATGACACCAGAGTTGATACTAGTTGATGTTTAATGACACCAGAGTTGATACTAGTTGATGTTTAATGACACCAGAGTTGATACTAGTTGATGTTTAATGACACCAGAGTTGATACTAGTTGATGTTTAATGACACCAGAGTTGATACTAGTTGATGTTTGATGACACCAGAGTTGATACTAGTTGATGTTTAATGACACCAGAGTTGATACTAGTTGATGTTTAATGACACCAGAGTTAATACTAGTTGATGTTTAATGACACCAGAGTTGATACTAGTCGATGTTTAATGACACCAGAGTTGATACTAGTTGATGTTTAATGACACCAGAGTTGATACTAGTTGATGTTTAATGACACCAGAGTTAATACTAGTTGATGTTTAATGACACCAGAGTTGATACTAGTTGATGTTTAATGACACCAGAGTTGATACTAGTTGATGTTTAATGACACCAGAGTTAATACTAGTTGATGTTTAATGACACCAGAGTTGATACTAGTTGATGTTTAATGACACCAGAGTTAATACTAGTTGATGTTTAATGACACCAGAGTTGATACTAGTTGATGTTTAATGACACCAGAGTTGATACTAGTTGATGTTTAATGACACCAGAGTTGATACTAGTTGATGTTTAATGACACCAGAGTTGATACTAGTTGATGTTTGATGACACCAGAGTTGATACTAGTTGATGTTTATTGACACCAGAGTTGATACTAGTTGATGTTTAATGACACCAGAGTTGATACAAGTTGATGTTTAATGACACCAGAGTTGATACTAGTTGATGTTTAATGACACCAGAGTTGATACTAGTTGATGTTTAATGACACCAGAGTTGATACTAGTTGATGTTTAATGACACCAGAGTTGATACTAGTTGATGTTTAATGACACCAGAGTTGATACTAGTTGATGTTTGATGACACCAGAGTTGATACTAGTTGATGTTTAATGACACCAGAGTTGATACTAGTTGATGTTTAATGACACCAGAGTTGATACTAGTTGATGTTTAATGACACCAGAGTTGAGTTTATCATTAGTTGATATTTAGTTTCACTACCAACACGTGACCAAAACTTGATAATGTGTAGATTTTTCCGAAGGAAAACAATTCATTGAAAAAAGTCGAACATCAGAATAAATTTAACTTACTTTTTACTGGAAATGATTTGTTACTAATTGTTTCTGTAATAAAACAGCTAATAGTAAAAAATGACCAAAACTGAATAATTCAACCCAAGATTTGTATGTGAAAGTGAAAATTAATTTTCTTTTTGTTAATAATTAATTAATAAAAAAAAGGAATTGTTTTTGAAAAAGATAAAATATCGTTCAGGAAGTGGTTCCAAAGTAAAGGTATCTTTACTAGTATCAAACATTTCTATCGATATGTATAGACGTATGAATCTTGTTCACATGGTTTAGTCTTGAAAAAAATTCTAAAAAAAACACTTTTTTTTTTGATTGTTGGGAGAGAAACTGGAGTACCAAGAGTAACCCACAGAAGCAGAGGGAGAACATACAAACTCCCTTTATTTATTCTTTCTAAGCGTCCGGTAACAGATGCATTACTGACCTACACCAGGGTTAGTTAGCGACCAACGTAGAAACACGTTCTTGATCTTTCACTCCATGGTGTCTAGTTCTGTAACTAGTAGGATATAGTTGTAGATAATGTTGCTCTCATTAGAGAAGAAGAATGTGGCTCCTGGAAGGACTCTGTGTCGAGACCACTGTCAAAACACTTGATCCGTGAACCTCAACATGTACTGAAGGTTCTCTGCATTAAACACAGCTGAAGGAAGTGCAGTCCAGCGCGGAAGACGATGAATAATACACCAGACTCTTAATGCTCTTAGCTTCAGTGTAATCCTTGTAAAAGGCTAAAGTAACCACATCACTTACGCCGGCGAACAAAGTTGCTTTGGACGCAGACATGTTTAGAAAGTGTGCGTCGCTCGGACGAGTCGAAGACGCTTCCGCCTCGATCTCACAACCTAAACACGAGCCAAACCACAGAGTCCAGAAAAAAGCTGACTGTTAATGATCCGCGGCCATTAGGACGAGCAGGAAGCAGACAGGTCGCTGCGGCAGTAAGTGAATGAATATTCTTTAAGAGCCGGAGAGTAATTGACTGGCAGGACGAGCCGCCCTCTTCAAAGACAAATGAACTCGTGCGATGCTGGCAAGCGTCGTTGGGCGGAGCTTCTGAGAAAGAATTGGCTCTTTATTTAATGCAGGGTTGGCAGATGGATTGGATACGTACCACCCGGGCCAGCTGGGTAATTAATATTTGGATTTAACTCATTCTAACACCAAATCCAATTTTCTGTGCTTTCTACTAATGGCTCTTAAGTTAGAGGTCAATGAATTCATCCCAATAAGGATTATTAAACATTGCTTTTTTATTTTTTTGGTTGGGGAGTCAACTAGTGGAGCAGTGCATTGTGGGGCATTTTTCAATTGGTTGTTTTGTCCTTTAAGTGGTAAATAAATAATAAACAGTGTTTGCTAATTTTAGACACTGAAATGTTAAAAAACACCAAATAAGATTCTATAAATGTAAGTTTTCCTACCACTTAGTTTCCTGATCTCCTAGATCGATTTATTAAAAAACATGCTTTTATTCAGTGTGAATTAATCATCAAATAACAAAATGAAAACCCAATGTCTTTGAGCAGATGTTTTTGTACATATGGCTTGTTCTGAGTCTTGAACAAGGTATTTTTTTCAGCTATGTTTTCTGTTTCCTCAAATTCTATCTATAAAATACATTTTTTATAAAGTTTGTTTCCACTATGACTCAGTCTAAACTCTTGAATGACAAACACGTGGTTAAACCTGATGTTCAAGCAGATCTTTGAATTCTGTTCACAAAAAGTTTGTCGAATTGTTTAAGCGCTTTGTGACCCTGGTCTGGAAAAGTGGTATATAAATATAAATTACTTACTTACTCTTGCTGCAAATTCACCAGAAATGTATTTTAAAAATGTATGAAAATAGCTTCCTTTTTTGTTTTGACGCGAAATCAAAAATTCATGGTGTTTTGACTAAAATTTGCTACCCCCTGGAATTTCCCACTCATTGATAAATACCTTATAAAATATTGTTTTTGTGTGTACTCTAAAGTCGGGGAAGCTACTAGTCACCCTGTTTTATTCGTCTTTTTCTAAATCTCATTTGAACGTGATTTTATTCCTAAAATCACAAGAACAAGACGAGGCTAATTTAACATCAAGCTAAAGACTATTATCCTGACGTTGTGAAACGACCTGTCCCTTCACTGGTCTCAACAAGTGAAGAGTGAATACAATATAAAGATGTCTGTCATATTAACTTCTCAGTTATATGTCTTTTTTTAAACTAAACTAATCTGTGTTTTTAGCCTCAATTCTCCGGTTTCTCTTTGTGTTTAATCTCCAGCCCTCACACGTCGTCAGTAGCAAAAAGGGAAGTGACCTCCTGTAACCTCAATTTCCCTCCCGGAATATCAGCCGGGGATGGATGAGGTCCCTCCGCTCATCAGGCAAAACTGTTCCATGCACAGTCAGCTGTTTAAATCATGTGCAGCGGAGCATTGTTTCCTGCCGTGAGTCAGGCCGGATAACTTCATGCCAGCTAACAATGTCCTCGAGCGTCCGGAGCTTGTTGAGCGGCGCAGGTGAAGCCGGAGGATGGTGAGCAGCTGTCGGAGGGGCCTGTAATTGGAGCCCATCGCACCACTAGTCGTGCCCATTAGCTCTGTTATGATCGCTGTCTGTCTGCACACACTCCCTCTCTTCTGTCGTTTGACCCGAGGACGGAGCCCGGACTGAATGGCTCGTCACGTTTCCCACCTTTGACTCCCCGTGTTGACGGACCACGAGTGTGTCGCCGCCGCCGTCCTCCCTTCGCTCCCCCGACGCCTCCCTCCTGTGATCCAGGACATCCGTGCAGTTAAAGCGAGTCTTCACAGCATCTCGGTGGAGATGGAGGCAGAGACACTAACTGGCTCTGTGGCTGAAGCTGGACTCACTGGTCACAGTCGCAGAGATCACTGGACAAACTACTGTCCGTCATGGATGATGACATCATGCTCTGAACACTGTTATCTGTAAAGATCTTTCTAGACCAGAGTCACAAAGTACTTTAACAACCAAAACAACACACAGCTAAAATATATACTTTAAAAGATCAAGACACGAGGAGTCTCAGAAAATCAGGGAAAAGCTCAAGATGATGTCAGTAGATCATCAAACACAGATGTTTCTTGAAGGAGTCAGTAGATCATCAAACACAGATGTTTCTTGAAGGAGTCAGTAGATCATCAAACACAGATGTTTCTTGAAGGAGTCAGTAGATCATCAAACACACATGTTTCTTGAAGGAGTCAGTAGATCATCAAACACACATGTTTCTTGAAGGAGACAGTAGATCATCAAACACACATGTTTCTTGAAGGAGTCAGTAGATCATCAAACACAGATGTTTCTTGAAGGAGTAAGTAGATCATCAAACACAGATGTTTCTTGAAGGAGACAGTAGATCATCAAACACAGATGTTTCTTGAAGGAGTCAGTAGATCATCAAACACAGATGTTTCTTGAAGGAGTCAGTAGATCATAGATCGTAGAGCAACAGTCTGGAAGGATTTCTCTCCTCTGGTCCTGAAGTTCAGGAACCATCAGTAGATTCTGATCCACAGACCTCAGAGCCCGAGCTGGGGTGTAAGTCTGGATCAGATCACTGATGGAAGGTCTGACCATGAATAGATCTGAAAGTAA
Source organism: Callionymus lyra (assembly GCF_982586985.1). Taxonomy (NCBI): domain Eukaryota; kingdom Metazoa; phylum Chordata; class Actinopteri; order Syngnathiformes; family Callionymidae; genus Callionymus; species Callionymus lyra. The sequence goes on along the minus strand of NC_141827.1, from coordinate 2,094,876 downwards.
GAACCAGAATTTTAAAATGATCCTGAAAGAAACTGGCAGCCAGTGAAGAGTTTGAAGGAGAAATGTGAGTTCTTCTACTAGAGCGGCTCAGAATTCTGGCTGCAGAGTTTTGTATGAACTGCAGGCGAGACACATCCTTCTTGTTGAGACAAGAAGGATATAATAGTTATAATAGTGTAAATGACACAAATGCATGGATTATAAGATCCAGATCATGTTGTGACAATATTTTCCTGAGTTCAGAGATTTTTCTCAGTTGAAGGAAACAGTTTCTGGTCAGTTTTCTTCAGTGTTGAACTAGAGACATGTCTTTTTCAAATTCAACACCCAGGTTTCTCAGGCTCAGTTTGACAGACTGACCTACTTGGTTTCTTGTCTCTCGGATCTTCTTGTTTGGACCTTCTTTCCTGACCCTGTGTCTGAGTGTTTTTGTTGTTTTGACCTCCATGTTTTCCTTTTTGTTTCTAAATTTCAGGTTTGTCTTTTCTCTCTTCTGTTTATTCCCTGGTGGAACGGATGAGTGGGTTTTTGAACTCTTGAGATATCGGACTCTTCGTATTGTTCTTATTTGACTTTGTGTTATAAACTTAATTTTTCTCTTTTTCCTGCTTACCTTGTCGTCTGCTGGGGTTTTGTCTCATTTAGATCTCGACAGTTTTCTGTAAAAGGTAAGAAAGGATGCAAATGCTGAGAAGAAAAAGCACATGTGCTGTTTAAGAAGCTGGTTATATAACTATTTCAAACAACCTTCCTTTAAACAAATGATTCAAAGGATGCATGAATGACACAATGAAGCTTATAAATGCCAGAAATTTGGTTAGAAACTTGATCAATGTCGTCTCAAACCTTTCAGTTATTGGTTGAGATAATGCGACTAAATAATAATTTGTTATTTTAATAAACCTGCAAATTTTTTTTCAACCATGGTCTTAAAGTGCATTGAAAATGGAACATATATTTGCTGTCAGGGTCAACAGAAGGGGGCTCAGTCTCCTGCTCTTATGGTCCAAAAGTCCAGGCCGGGTTACCTGCTTTCAACAACACCAGTCAAAACCGGTGGAACAGAGGCCTGGAGAGGAAACTAGATTTGTATTTACCTTGTCTTCAGAACACTTTGATGTTTACATAAATATATATTTAGTTTATTAACATGTAGGTTCTTAACTGATGTAGATCTTCTAGAGACACCTGCGCCAGAGTGATGTCACCATGTTTACATAAATATATATTTAGTTTATTAACATGTAGGTTCTTAACTGATGTAGATCTTCTAGAGACACCTGCGCCAGAGTGATGTCACCATGTTTACATAAATATTTATTTAGTTTATTAACATGTAGGTTCTTCACTGATGTAGATCTTCTAGAGACACCTGCACCAGAGTGATGTCACCATGTTTACATAAATATATATTTAGTTTATTAACATGTTCTTCACTGATGTAGATCTTCTAGAGACACCTGCACCAGAGTGATGTCACCATGTTTACATAAATATATATTTAGTTTATTAACATGTTCTTCACTGATGTAGATCTTCTAGAGACACCTGCGCCAGAGTGATGTCACCATGTTTACATAAATATATATTTAGTTTATTAACATGTTCTTCACTGTTGTAGATCTTCTAGAGACACCTGCGCCAGAGTGATGTCACCATGTTTACATAAATATATATTTAGTTTATTAACATGTTCTTCACTGATGTAGATCTTCTAGAGACACCTGCGCCAGAGTGATGTCACCATGTTTACATAAATATATATTTAGTTTATTAACATGTTCTTCACTGATGTAGATCTTCTAGAGACACCTGCGCCAGAGTGATGTCACCATGTTTACATAAATATATATTTAGTTTATTAACATGTTCTTCACTGATGTAGATCTTCTAGAGACACCTGCGCCAGAGTGATGTCACCATGTTTACATAAATATATATTTAGTTTATTAACATGTTCTTCACTGATGTAGATCTTCTAGAGACACCTGCGCCAGAGTGATGTCACCATGTTTACATAAATATATATTTAGTTTATTAACATGTTCTTCACTGATGTAGATCTTCTAGAGACACCTGCGCCAGAGTGATGTCACCATGTTTACATAAATATATATTTAGTTTATTAACATGTTCTTCACTGATGTAGATCTTCTAGAGACACCTGCGCCAGAGTGATGTCACCATGTTTACATAAATATATATTTAGTTTATTAACATGTTCTTCACTGATGTAGATCTTCTAGAGACACCTGCGCCAGAGTGATGTCACCATGTTTCATTTAAACGTAATCTTGTTTGGAGAGATTTCAGACGAGAACTTTATTAAGTAATAACTTCAAAACGGAGCAACTTCATGATGAATGAACTACTGTATGTTGAAGACTTTAACATTTACAACATGTCAATAACTCAAGACAGTTTTCACATTAGGTGAACTTTAAGATATTTGCTGTATGATGGTATAGTATAAGAGCAATACATTGTCCCACTTCTAACTGATCACTTCTATCATGATCTATATCTTTATGAACACTTGAGTGAGCCTGGGTCTCTCACGGTGCTACAGAGATCTTCTTGGACTCAACTGTGTGCTAACAACTCCCTTATTCTTAGAAGTACAATCCTACTATAGCTTGAATATAACTTTCATTTTAGCCAATTTTATTTTTCTTCAGCTTCCTTGTCATCTTTCTCAATCTGTCCATTGGCCGAAAAGAGTCCATGCAAAATCCATAGATTTTTAACATGTTAAAAAGTACAATTTTATAAGTAACATGTTTTTTGTGGTTTTGGATATTTAGAAAAACCTCCGGGCAAACTTTAGCTCGCAACTTTGTGTAGCATGGCAAGAAGAAACTAGCAACAGTAGAGTAGATAAAGTGGTTCCTCGCTATATGAGCTTATCCGTTATGAACTCACGGTTTTTAGCCCGGAGCTCTTTTCACCGGAGGATACATGGGAACTCCATTCATCCCTGTAAGCAGCAGGAGGATGACGATACATCGACGGGATCTAACCTGTGCAACACTCAGGTGGATGAGGCCTGAGGCACAAACCTACAGTGCTCGACATGTGGGATCCAGAGAACCAGGGAATGCTCCGGAGAACCATGTTGGACCAGCTCATGATATTCATGTGTGTTTTCATTAATCGACTGCTCTGTTAGCATCCTAGCATCACGCACTAGGTCAGAATTTAAGCCTTTATTCATCTTTATAACGACAAGCATGTATTTATTTTAGACCCAATTTGCTTAGCTGATGAATATAAACTTTAGATTATTCAGTATTTATTTTTAGTTTTTCACGGTTGCTGCTCTTTTGTTTCTCCCCCGAGACATTTTTAATGTAAAACTGCTTCACATTCTTCATAAAGTCGACAAACCACAAGTGTAGCCGGAGGTAGAAATCAATATGTTTAAATTTCACATTATGACCCGTGTAGACGCCGCTTCCCTCGGGGAAAACGCCGCCGTGTTGTCCTGCTCGTCCTCCTCTCTTGTTTATTTCATTCCTTCGTCGGACGTTACAAACACAAGACCTGGAAATGAAATTAATCGGGAGCCGAATACTGTTTACAGAACCAATAACGTATTGATTTGATTTTCAATGAGTCGGAATGTTGCCGCGGATGTTTCCGTGCCAGGGAAACAACAAATGGAGAATTAGTGGAGGGAGCGCGAGGGCTGCAGGCCGGCTCTCCAGCCGCCACATCAGTTATCGTGGCAAATTCAAGCCAGCAGCGCAGGGAGAGAGCCTCTTAGATCACTGTTGGCAGCCATTATTGTAACATAACATTTTTATGCCGGGTCTCTGCACCGTCGGGACGGAGTGCAAGGTTACTTTCCACTTCTGCAAATAGAGTCTGGCGAGTGTTGAGGGCAGCAGTCTCTGGGAACCGTTCCTGTTTTGAGTAGGTTTTTCTGCTTGACTTTCACATCCGTGTTCTGTGTGGACGTGTCTCGCCGGGACGTCAATCTTTCAAATGAAATCAGGAAAGACACCAGAGATCGTCGATTCAAGGCATTCAGACAGTTCTGATCATTTACTTTCCTGACTCTGTGGTTTATATTTGTATGTTTCACTTGAAATGGTATCAAGACATCGTTGAGAGTCAAACGTGTAACTTTTTACATTATTTTGCGAAACCGACATAAAGAGAAAACATTTTACGTCTTTACAGAAATCCTGTTATCGTGTCATTAACCACGAGTAGATGAATGTGATTTCTATTGATTCATTATTCACTTTAATGTTGTGTGTTTGACTCTTCTGCTCTTGTCACTGGTCATTGCTGTTGGTGTTCCTTGATCGTCCATGTGTTCATGTGTGGATTCGACATGATGGAAAGAATTATCCTGGAAAAGACCTTTCTGGAATCCAGATTGAGAAAATATGCTTTTACATAAAGACAGATAACACAACGAATGTAAAAGAGTCTTTCACCATAGATGTCTCTATTTCCAAACACTTAATTATTAACTAATCGAGGTATGAGTGTGTGAATGGATGTGTGTCTTTGTGTGTCCTGAGACAGAACGGCGTCCTGTCCAGGGTGTCCGCTGCCCCTCACCCGTACACACATGAATGAATGTTTTATCTTCCTGGTAACTTTTGAAAGGCTCTCAATACTTCAGATGAAAACACTGTCTCTGAATATCTAGTAATACACTCACGTCTTGTTTACCGAAGATATTGTCCGATCGAAATACAACCAATCGATTCCCCCCCAAAAATATAAAAACCTGCTGAACCACATTTGGTTCTCGGTCCAGACACTGAGCATCACAGTCGCCAACCTTTTAAGTTTGGAATTGTTTTGACAAACTTATCTTGAAGTGTTGTTATAATGATGCGCAAACCACTCAAAAAACCAGAGCAAGTGTAAGAATTGTTGGCGGAACGTCCGCCCCGGTCCCCGTGGCATGGTCATTCATGACCGGCCCAGTTTGACGGCTCAGAATAGCAGCCGCGCCGTCGGTTCCAGTGAGTATTAACGGCTTTGACGGAACGTCTCGGTGTCTGGTGTCACCTCAGGCAGCAAATTAGAGCATCTCGCACCAGGATCCTGTGTAGAGCCGTGATCACGCCTGACGCCGTCCATGTTCAAAGTCACGTCTGTACAGAGACTCAGAGTCGACCTACGAACATATAGAATGTACAGCACTTTCTTGCATCCCAACATTGTTGTGCGTCGTCAAACTTAATGCATCATGACCATGTTTTACACTTTATTACTTTATAAAGTTGCTCTGAAATCTGGACGAACGAGAGGTTACGAGAGTCCATGATGATGTAATAATGGCTTCACTCCTCCTCCAGCTGTGATCACGCTTTGTTTATACAACAAGTCCCTTGGAGGTGGAGACCATTGATGACACGCGGTGACAAACCTCCATGCTTTACCAATCACAAGAGTGGTTGTGGTTATGGTAAACAAGATTTCATCTCCAGAAAAACAAAGTGTTTTCAGTGGGCGGAGCTTAAGATCATTTTCTATTAATATTTAAATGAAAAGAGAGTTTTGTACAAACACACACTGATGATACAATAGAGTCACACATCACAACAACACACACACTGATGATACAATAGAGTCACACATCACAACAACACACACACTGATGATACAATAGAGTCACACATCACAACAACACACATACACACTGATGATACAATAGAGTCACACATCACAACAACACACACACTGATGATACAATAGAGTCACACATCACAACAACACACATACACACTGATGATACAATAGAGTCACACATCACAACAACACACATACACACTGATGATACAATAGAGTCACACATCACAACAACACACACACTGATGATACAATAGAGTCACACATCACAACAACACACATACACACTGATGATACAATAGAGTCACACATCACAACAACACACACTGATGATACAATAGAGTCACACATCACAACAACACACACACACTGATGATACAATAGAGTCACACGTAACAACAACACACACACTGATGATACAATAGAGTCACACATCACAACAACACACACACTGATGAAACAATAGAGTCACACATCACAACAACACACACACACACTGATGATACAATAGAGTCACACATCACAACAACACATACACACTGATGATAAAATAGACTCACACATCACAACAACACACACAAACTGACGATACAATATAGTCACACATTACTACACACACACACTGATGATACAATATAGTCACACATCACAACAACACTCACACTGATGATACAATAGAGTCACACATCACAACAACACACACACACTGATGATACAATATAGTCACACATCACAACAACACACACACTGATGATACAATAGAGTCACACATCACAACAACACACACACTGATGATACAATAGAGTCACACATCACAACAACACACACACACTGATGATACAATAGAGTCACACATCAAAACAACACACACACACTGATGATACAATAGAGTCACACATCACAACAACACACACACACTGATGATACAATAGAGTCACACATCAAAACAACACACACACTGATGATACAATAGAGTCACACATAACAACAACACACACACTGATGATACAATAGAGTCACACATCACAACAACACACACACTGATGAAACAATAGAGTCACCCATCACAACAACACACACACACACTGATGATACAATAGAGTCACACATCACAACAACACACACACACTGATGATACAATATAGTCACACATCACAACAACACACACACTGATGATACAATAGAGTCACACATCACAACAACACACACACACTGATGATACAATAGAGTCACACATCAAAACAACACACACACACTGATGATACAATAGAGTCACACATCACAACAACACACACACACTGATGATACAATAGAGTCACACATCAAAACAACACACACACTGATGATACAATAGAGTCACACATCAAAACAACACACACACACACTTTAGTTCAACTTTAAAGTACAGGAAATGAAAATAAAAGACACTAAAACACGTAAACAACAGTCAGAAGTAAAGAAACTTAAATCCCTTCATTTCAAACATGTCTTCACATGTGTTTACAGATCGTCCAGAACCACGAACACACGACGCGACTGATATCAAGCATCAAACCAAAACAGCAGATTAAGTTGGTTATAAAGTGATTCGAGCTTAAAAGAAAATATTTATCTGTATTCCCTTGAGCTATTAACTTATCGAGACAGAATAATGAGAACCAGAAACTGCTCTCCCTGAGAACACCACACAAGAAAATCAATTCCAAAACGTTTTATTTGTTAAAAGCGGCTGCGATTGTGCTGCATAAACCATCACAGTCGCGCTGGTATTTATTTAAACCAAAGCCTTGTAGCACATTTGCTCCTTTGTTCTAATGGATTCTGGAAAAGCGCAGCAGGAGTGTGTGTCTGGCTCGTGTCTCCTTTTAGTATCAAATGGATGAGGAGTGAAAACACCGTCAGGTACCATCCTGAAGATGTTTTCTTCATAGAAGCTGCCGTGTGACCGAGGGGCGAGAAGATATATCTTCAGCATCTGACAAAAACCAATAGATTTGATTTTCAAAGGGATGCAGATATCAGCACTTTCCTATCGCTTGACCGCCCGAGCCCCTCCACGCGCCCACCTTTCATCTCAGCTGATGGCCTGGGGAGAAAGACGATGGAGAGGCTGGTCAATCTTTAAATGCATCCACATCTGACAAGTTCATGCTGCTTAAAATTCAGATATGAATATTAAAAGCCCTTTTCATCTCCCCCAAACGCTGGCCTAAGGAGGGCCAAACGGAAGATTCCCCCTGGAGGCTCAGTGTTCTGTCAGGCATTAGCTGAAGACTGAGGATGAAGAGCCTCATCGTCTCCACATCACCTGGACCTGTTTGAATTCAGATCTAATCTCACGTCACGATTAGTACCTGAAATTAAACTCAGAATTGAAGTTCTTGTTGTACAATTCTAAACACTGGTGTATTTAAGAGCAACACAATGTTTGCATCTGACGACAAACAAGCAAAGATTGTTTTGATGAGTCTATAACACAAAATGATGCAGGTTTAGTAAAAAAAGGTAAATAAAAAGACAAAAAAAGAACATCATTAGGTACTAAAGTTCAACTAAAGTGTGTTTGTTTTATTGTGGTGTGTGACTCTATTGTATCATCAGTGTGTGTGTGTGTTGTTGTGATGTGTGACTCTATTGTATCATCAGTGTGTGTGTTGTTGTGATGTGTGACTCTATTGTATCATCAGTGTGTGTGTTGTTGTGATGTGTGACTCTATTGTATCATCAGTGTGTGTGCTGTTGTGATGCGTGACTCTATTGTATCATCAGTGTGTGTGTGTGTTGTTGTGGTGTGTGACTCTATTGTATCATCAGTATGTGTTTGTTGTTGTTGTGATGTGTGACTCTATTGTATCATCAGTGTGTGTGTCGTTGTTGTGATGTGTGACTCTATTGTATCATCAGTATGTGTGTGTTGTTGTTGTGATGTGTGACTCTTTTGTATCATCAGTATGTGTGTTGTAGTGATGTGTGACTCTATTGTATCATCAGTGTGTGTGTCGTTGTTGTGATGTGTGACTCTATTGTATCATCAGTATGTGTGTGTTGTTGTTGTGATGTGTGACTCTATTGTATCATCAGTGTGTGTTTGTACAAAACTCTCTTTTATTGAAATATTGACATTAGAAAATGATCTTAAGCTCCGCCCACTGAAAACTCTGTTTGTCTGGAGATGAAATCTTGTTGACTCTGCTGTGATTGGTCAAGCATGGAGGTTTGTCACCACGCGTCATTAATCCCAGAAGTCTCCACCTGCGTCATAATGGACTGAATGTAAAACACGATGATGAGAAGTTACTGCATCTTAGAAAGAAGAACTTTAGATTCACGTTATTTCATCTTTAATGTTTACTAAAATAATAAACAAATAATTATCAAGCAAGAGCGAATCTGTCTGTCCCAGCTGCTCAGGGAAAGAGGCAGGGGATGCCCAGGCAGATCGAGGAAGAGACTTGGTGAATGAATACTTTGCTGTTTGTGAAGTAGTGTATTTGTGTAGTTGTATAAATCAATATCTCATTAGTGGATATAAACAACCACAAGTAAACATTCAGTTTTTCATTTCCTTGAGAGTAAACTGTTTATTTTGAAATGATTCATAATAACCTGAAAAGATGCTTCACTATATTTAATATCTTTCTCTGCTTCGTACATAAACTTAAAACTTTGCTTTTTTTTGTTCCAATTTCTCTTCATGATGTTTTTTCTTTAATAATCTTCTCTCCTCTGGTCCTCACTTACTTTAGAGGCTCTTGGATACAAACTAACACAGTTTGTTGACGCTTGAAACTGACTGTATGCAAATTTAAAGACTCCTTATTGTTCTCTGATTCACTTTCTTTTCATTTCAACTCATACACGTGAAAAACAAATAAACATAAATATATGCGTTTTTATTACAAAACTGTCTAAACTGGGAGTAGAATGTTGGGTTTATTCTTGGAAGCTTCTACTCTAGTGTTTTTAAATCACCTGCTATCTTATATAATCAATGGATGACTGACTCCAGCAAAGGAATGATTCATAATATCTGCTGCACTAAAGCAGAGAAGTCGGTGAAAAGATCCAACATGTTTCAGTCTGTGGTTCTCGTCGCTGACATGGAGCCTTGACCTGCTTCGGTTCTTCTTTCTCTTCACAAAAGATGTTTTTCTTCCGTGGCGTCAGATAATAATGGCCGCCGCGGTCGGACCGGAGCGTCGTGTTTGTTGTGCTCGATGTCAGTCGCTAAATGTCAAACGTCAGATGGATTTTCGAGGCCATAAGTCGCCGGATCCTGGAACATTGATCGTTCTTTGTACACAGCAGGCCATCGACCTGATAATCCTGGACATGGTTGGATTAGTGACACAGTAGAAAGAGAGTCATTATAGAAATGTGACGCTTTTTAATATTGTCACGGACACCTGGGTCGAGGCCGCTGTGCTGGTCTGTCCTGGAGAAGAGAGTTCCTCTGAGTTCCCTCTAAGGCTTTGAAAGCCATTGCTTTATACAAGGAATATAGTCTGAATGTCTCCTGGATTCTTCCCCACTTTGTCTGATTTGGAGGAGGCTCTGGGTCGGACCCAGGACCAGCTGGAAAGGCTGTAGCTGAGTTGACCTCGGTGTCCCTCATGAAGATCTGCATTAGTCGTCTCGAGGCAAATCTATACATGTCTACGATAAATCCGTATCAAGAGATCTGAGGTCTATCCCAGCTTCCTAGGGCGAGATACGGGAGACATCCTGAAAGGGTCTCCAGCCTATACCAGGACACACATCGACGAACAACCATCCGAACACTGACTCATACCTACAGTTCTGAACCATTGTGTCATCTCTGGGTCAAGGTGACCCGAAAAAAAAAGTTTTTTTGGAAGCCAGGGAAGTCGTTCACCTTGACCCAGAGATGACACAAGGAATCCCACAAACATATTTGTTTTCAAGCCTTCGAGATAAAACAAGAACCTCTGTATGTTTTATGGACTGTGGGAGGAAACCAGAGTTCTTTGGACTAGAACAGATTAAAGTGTCTGTGAAGAGTTTTTGATGCTAACATGTGTCGTTATTGTTACTATTATTAGCTTATTAGCTTGCTTTGAAGAGTCTGTATTGTATATATATATATATATATTTGTATATATAGATATATATATATATCTATATATTTAGATATATAGATACATATATATTTATTATTCATAGAGAACGCTGTGATAACGAAAATAACAATTTATTCAAAATTTAAAATGTAAAGTTAACATGTTTTTTTTGTTAGTTTGAGTTAAAATACAACAATACAATCAAACATGTAGCTTTTTTACATTTGTAGCACTTTGGCCATTTTTTTTCTTTTTTTTTTTTGAACATATCACAAGTTAAACGCTTGCACTCACCAACATGGACCGACAACCTCATTCTTAAGAGATAAAAACCTTATTTCTTTAAAAGAAGATCAATGCTTCTGTTCTCCAGGTCCAAGAGTGTTTTTTTTAAATCTTCAACCTAATCTATCAGTTCTCCTCCTTCAGCTTCGTAAAAAAATGATATGAACTACGTTCTTATCCAATCACACGACTCATATTGTCCCTTTTTAATAAACTGAAAACGAAAATGAAAATTCACTGCAAGAGGTTCTGAGCAAATGATGGACACGTTAATAACTGACCCGAGAGCTGATTGGCCGACACATCCGTCCGTCTCCTGCCACTCAAAGTGATGCTTCACCATTCATTCAAACTTCACTCATGTTCTACTCTCTTGTCGACTAATGTGGATTATCTTCAGGGTCATCTGTGCTTTTTATAGACAAAAATGTTTGTTCATTTTAATGTAGCCACTGGAGCTCAGTTGTCTTCATGTCACGTCTTCATCTTCGTCCAAAAAGACACTTAAAAACAACAAAACACCTCCTTGATGCTACACCTCTGATATTTTCTGTTTACATCCGTCCTGGTAGATATCGTGGTCCTCCAGTAATTGTAAGATCTGAACCCGCAGACGAGAGAACAGGCTGAAAGGGCGCAGGTTTCTTCAGGCGGGAAGCGAACCAGAAACCTTTCATCTGTGGCTTGACGATGTTAACCACTGGCGTGATGGAAATGGAATGATTGATGAAATAATGAAACTCCAGTAAAAATGCTTCGTCATACGATATAACGTCTGCTGTGATCTGCAGTAAACTTCTGGACCCGGAGACCAAAAGAAGAAGTAAAAACTCTGTGATAATGAAGGCCGTGCCCGGCGTCTGCTGCCATGATTTAATCCAGCCTCATAATGCACAACATTAATATCAATACACACACTATCGATTCTTCCTTCCTGGGAAAAGAGGGAACTTTAGCGCCGAGAGGAGAAGGATTCGATCGCACCTGATTTAATTTGGTGGTTTCACGTCAGCACGGATCTCCTGAAAGTCAGACTCGACTGAGGCCCGGTTCAATAATCCTTGCTTGACCCCTTCCTCTGGTCCTACCCCCCAAGAGAGTGATGCTTCACTCCAAAGCAAGGAGATCCTGTCTCTCACCCACTGAACCGCGAGGGTCCCTGACGGGCCACACTTCCCACAGAGAGAGAGAAAAGAATCCAAACACGTGGGCGTTCAAGAGAAATCCAAAACCAAACTTTCCTAAACAATAAGCAACTGTCGAGTCAACATCTCACTGTCTGTCCTTTGTTGGTTCGTAACCACTGTGTTGACTCTGGGTCGAAAGGATGTCTTGACCAGAGTAAACACAAGGGATACCACAAACACATTTGTTTTCAAGCCTTATCAAGGGTTAATTAACCCCTGTATGTTTTATGTATGATTAGGCCAGAGCACAGTGTCTGTGAAGAGTTTGTGATGCTAACATGTGTCGTTATTGTTACTATTATTATTCGTTATTGCTTTAACTGTGAATGTTGAAAATAGAAATTAATAGCGTAAAATAAAGTCACAGAGTCCAAATTAAAAAAATTGCTAACAATGAGCAACTGTCTCTCCTTTGTTGGTTCTTAACCATTGTGTTGACTCTGGGTCAAGGTGACCCGAAAAATAAACGTTTTTTTATGGAAGCCAGGGATGTCTTGACTCAGTCAACACAAGGGATACCACAAACAAATTTGTTTTCAAGCCTTCAAGATAACACAAGGGTTAATTAACCTCTGTATGTTTTATGGACTGTGGGAGGAAACCAGAGTGTTCGGACTAGACCAGAGCACAGTGTCTGTGAAGAGTTTGTGATGCTAACATGTGTCGTTATTGTTACTATTATTATTCGTTATTGCTTTAACTGTGAATGTTGAAAATAGAAATTAAATAACATACACTAAAGTCACAGAGTCCACATTAAAAAAAAAAAAGCTAAACAATGAGCAACTGTCGTGCGAATCAACGTCTCACTTCCTCTTCTTTTCTGCTTTTCTTCTGCGGTTGTTGGTTGTCTTCTCTGCTCAGGAAGGATAATAAAAGGTTCTGGAGCAGGTGTCTCATCCGTCAGCGAACAAACTAAATCACACTAAATATTTCCACGTGTTCCGTGTTAATGAAGCAAATGATAATGAACGGCGGCGACTGGAGGAGAAGATGAAAGGACAGATGTTTCTTCCTGCTAAGTCAATAGTAGCAGAAAAGCCTCAATTATGATTTCCCTGTCGGGAGCGAAGACGCAGCATCAATCTGGACCAATTGACGGGAGATTGAATTGATTACCTTATTATGTGGAACTTTGCTTATTATCATCATAACTCAGCGCTGATGAGCCGTCGTTCGCCAGGACCAGGCGTGATCTCAGCACCGACCCGTATTCATCCGGCGAACTTGATTAGGTCAGCGAGACGAGCGGGAGGAAAGCGGAGTGCGTTGGGTTTTTATCGACAGTATTTCCAGGGCTGTGATTGGACGACATTCATCACCAGCGAACCATTGTTCCTCCAGACTCTGTTTATTACCAACAACCTTGACAGTTATTCGCCGAGTAAATGTATTTTCACGATGTCCGGATGGTGCGTTTATTTCCCATCATGGAACTCTTGAAAATGCTATCAAGCTTTATGATTGTGTTTCTAGCAGCTCAGGCTCAGTCCAATTTTAAAAGAGTCATATTTTCAATTATATTTTCTGACACATCCACGTACATATATTAATATAAGTAAATAAACAACTGCTTGTTTCTGTTGAAGCAGGAACTTTTTAATGTTTTAAAATCATATTTTCTGTGATGATTGGTTTTGTTTTAAACAGTTTGGACTGGTGTAGTAAAACCTAATGTTTTAATGATGATCTTCATGAGGTCACTTGTCTGGACGACCTGTCTGGATGGTTTGTGAGAGTTTATAGTTGTAATACACTTACAATTACAGAGATATTCATTTAAACTTGTGGACTCTTTGAAGTTATCACAGAGATAAAATGCGACACTGAAACAATGGATCAGGAAATATTTTGGGAGAATTTTAAGAATTAAAGTTCAACTAATGATCGACTCTGGTCTCATGTAGTGAATGTTCTTCAAGACGCAGTAACTTCTCATCATGACCATGTTTTACACTTTATTACTTTATAAAGTTGCTCTGAAATCAGGACGAACAAGAGGTTACGAGAGTCCATTGTGACGTAATAAAACATAATTTAACACTGCGCAAGTGAGTGTACTTTCTTACAGTGTACTGTGAAGTGCACGATTTGAGACAAGGCACTGGTGTTAGCTGATAATTCAAAAAGATCAACAACAACATTTCAGACAGTAATAATCAAAAAAACAAAGAGACATTTAAAACAGTATTTTTCTTTCTTTGTGGCCCCAGAAACCCACGCCTCAGGGCCCGGGACCCGGCCTCGGCCCAGCGGTCGAAGTCAGCACTCTTTCAGTTTGTTTGTTTCTCACAGGACTCATCATCCGGGCCCGTCAGTAACAAGAGGTCTCCAGGGTCGTCCCGACAAAAGCTTCACTTTAACTTCTTCTTAATTTACCCTGCATTTGTATTCCAGCTGCCGAGTCCTCATAAATATTGGAGGCGCGCGAGCGGCGAGCGTCAACCATCCAGAAAAGACTTTCTTAGCGTCAGGTCTGAGCGGCGCGCTGACGCCTCTGACAGGGGACATATGGAGAATGTGCTTTGATTTGTTCTGTGCTCGCCGAATTGCTTGAATTGAGTCGTTTGCTCCTCGCGGGCCGGCCTGTGTGATGAGGTTAGACGTCTGAACTTCCATCTTGTCAAGTGTGCGCTGGATGCATTCTTCTGACAGCTTTTCTCGCTTTACTTTGCACTCCCACATCCCTGGCCGGCGCCGCGTTTCACACCACAGAGGTCAGGGTGTGTGTGTGTGTGTGTGTGTGTGTGTGTGTGTGTCGGGGTGTGTTTGTGTCAGAGCACACGAGGCGAGGTGTGTACGGGGAGAAGCTGTCTTCCTCCTCAGCCGAGCTGTTGTCACGTCTGCGCCGCTAAAGAAACTCCGACACAATGTCCCCGAACTCACCTTCCTGCGAACAGGACCAGATCTGGTTTCATCCTCGCGACGACTGGACCGCGACACGTTTCTCTTCTTCTTCTTCTCTGTGTTTCCACGCATGTCTGCTGGTGAATGTTCTCGAGGTGCTCGGAGCCACGTGAAGACGACTGGAGGATTAATGCCGTGTTCAAACAGAATTCAAGATGTCACATTTTCACACCATTTCTTCCCCTCGGAGCGAGGATGGGTTTTTATCACGAGAGAGAATATTTTGACCCAGAACAACACGAGACCGAAGTCAAAATCAAGATCCAAAGACGATCCTCCGACAATTCTTTTATTATTGCGTCCTTAATAAATCGATGGAATTAAATATTAAATCATGGAGGTACTTGCTGTATAAACAAAGTGATGCTGACTCATTTGGAGGAAAATGGTAAATAATTGTTTTTAAATGTAACAATTCTAAAAAAGTTAACAGGATCAACAAGAAAAGGTGTCACAGGAAAGGATTCGCTTGTGTTTAGTGAAGCTAAACAAGGATCTTGAGAAACTTGAAACTTCCTCTTCGAACAAACTTAAGATAATGTGAAGCTTCAATCCCAGAGGGACGTTACAGTCGAGCAGTTTGAAGGTGTTTGGATGTTTTTAAGTGTCTTTTTGGACGAAGACGAAGACCACTGAGCTCCAGTCGCTACATTAAAATGAACAAACATTTTTGTCACTAAAAAGGACAGATTACTCTGAAAATAAACCAACGTTGATGATGATCTTCTCTCTTTCATGCATTGCATCTCTAGCATTCTGTTGTGTTGGTTTGTTTCTGAATAAAATAAGCCATAAAAAAGTAGCTCTGGATGTTTGAAGCGACTCAAGGCGACTCCTGTGAAAAGATAGAAAGACAGAAATGGAAGGAGGAGATACAACGACCTCGGAATGTTACAGAGTCCAACTGTTGCTGCAGTGATTTAAATGAGTTTGAGTTCCACTGAGAACTTCTATTTTGATTCTTTCTGCATTCATGTAGGTTTATATGATTCGATTGTATAACTTGCTTTAAGAAAGTCATGTGTGTGTTTCAAATCTTCATGTTGCTTCTGTTATGAAACGTAAACATGTATCTTTAAATAAATCTACGTTTAAGTGTTAAAGAGACTTTATCTTTGAACGATCACAGATGGTTAAAGAATAAAGATCATCACAATTAATCTAATCAATCATTCATCTTATGAATAGCTTGGATTATATAGTTGTGTGGAACAGATTTCAAACATAAAATAACTCATTAATTTAAACAGAAATGGGCAGAGTTTCTAATTCAGAGAGAAAGCAAACCAAATACAAAACAAGAAAATCTAAATAAAAGTCTGGATCAAAGATGCGCTAAAAAAAGAGTATTTCCTCTGGAGGCCCATTAGTCCTGATTCTCTGTCACAAAACTGTTCATTTCAGAAAATTAAAACATATATTTTGATGTTAACTATTGTTGCTTAAATAAACACGTCATGTTGCCATCACTTGATTTTTCATTTGTCCTCGTCATGTTTTCAGGCCGACTTATCAACATTTAAGTTCTAGAATGACGTTGATTCAGGTTCTATATAGTTAATGTTCATGTTGATATTTTGACTTATATCAGTGTTTAAGATAAGACAAGGCTCCTCCTTACATCACTGATCTGATCCAGCCTTACACCCCAGCTCGGGCTCTGAGGTCTGTGGATCAGAATCTACTGATTGTTCCACGCACACGGTTCAGGACCAGAGGAGAGAAATCTTTTCAGGCTGTTGCTCCTAAGCTTTGGAACGATCTTCTCTCTCTTTGTGTTTGATGATCTACTGACTCCTTTAAGAAACATCAGTGTTTGATGATCTACTGACTCCTTCAAGAAACATGTGTGTTTGATGATCTACTGACTCCTTCAAGAAACATGTGTGTTTGATGATCTACTGACTCCTTCAAGAAACATCTGTGTTTGATGATCTACTGACTCCTTCAAGAAACATGTGTGTTTGATGATCTACTGACTCCTTCAAGAAACATCTGTGTTTGATGATCTACTGACTCCTTCAAGAAACATCTGTGTTTGATGATCTACTGACTCCTTCAAGAAACATGTGTGTTTGATGATCTACTGACTCCTTCAAGAAACATCTGTGTTTGATGATCTACTGACTCCTTCAAGAAACATCTGTGTTTGATGATCTACTGACTCCTTCAAGAAACATCTGTGTTTGATGATCTACTGACTCCTTCAAGAAACATCTGTGTTTGATGATCTACTGACTCCTTCAAGAAACATCTGTGTTTGATGATCTACTGACTCCTTCAAGAAACATCTGTGTTTGATGATCTACTGACTCCTTCAAGAAACATCTGTGTTTGATGATCTACTGACTCCTTCAAGAAACATCTGTGTTTGATGATCTACTGACTCCTTTAAGAAACATCTGTGTTTGATGATCTACTGACTCCTTTAAGAAACATCTGTGTTTGATGATCTACTGACTCCTTTAAGAAACACCTTAAGACGTTTTTATTTGTTCAGGCTTTTCCTTGATTTTATGGAACTCCTGTTGTGTTATCAGTTTTATCTTGATCTTTAAAATATATACTTTATTGAATATTTTGTGACCCTGGTCTGGAAAAGCTCTATATAAATAAGAATGACTTACTTACTTACAAGAGACAGAGATGATAGACCTCAAAGATACATTTGTTTGGAAGAGAAGGATAAACAAGGAGGTATTTAAGATAAATGAAGCCTCAGGGAATGAAAAGACGATATTAAACTCACACTTCCTGTTAGATTTGTTTGGCCCTGACCTTGACCTCTAAGACGTCGACCCCTCGTGTGATTGAGTTCAACTCCCGGCTCTTGATGGTCACGTGTGTAAAGATGTCGTGGAATATAAGAACATGTGGTCGATACATGAGATAAAACATATCGCGGATCATAAAAAACAAGTCTGTCTTGTTGGATTCAAGAGATTCTTCTGAGGCGTGTGATGCTGCAGGAGGTGAATCTCATGAACCTCAAATCGTTTTGTAGTCAATCTGTTTCAGCAGCTTTCATTATGCATGAGCTTTTCTCTCTCCTGTCGCCGCCTTCAAACACCAGCTGCCGTGTTCCTCGCCAACGTGTCCTTTTGAAGTCTTCGCTCCGGCCTCGTCGTGACCCGACATAGATATGCAGACACCAGCTCACCTGCCACTCATCCTCCTGCTCATCTCGTGGACGTCCGGCCGACAGGCAGCAAACCAGCCCTGACAGGGTCTCGGCCGGAGTCACCGGCTCGCCGTGACTGTCGCCTCTGGTTTCCTGCTCCTGCTCCCCTGACCTGACCCTGATCCTCCTCCTCCTCCTCCTCCTCCTCCTCCTCCTCCTCCTCCTGCTCCTCCTCCGCCGCCGCTGGAAGCATCCGTCAGGCGTCTCTCCTCAGACGTCCTGCCGGAGCGAAGAGGTTTCATCTCACTAAGCTGCTGTTTATGCAGCGTCGCGACTCAAGTGTAAATCAGACGAGTTGTCGGCGTTTGTGTTGAACCGAGACACGCGGCGTTAATATAATCACTGCGAGTGCGGTTCAAACGTGGACATCAGTCGTGACAGGAGGTGGAAGACGTCGCCTCTGGAAATCCTGCCATCGGATTATCTGCTGGTGACAAACTTCTAAGCCTCTTACCTGGTCCTGTTGACAAAAGTGAGACAAACATGCAACTTTTCCTCTTAGAGTTTGAACCATAGCTGTGCAAAAACATGAGGGTTTAACTTTTTAGATCTTTGTATCTATTTATTTGATTTTATTAATGTTAATTTATTTATTTATTTATGTCTGTCTGTCTGTCGGTCCGTCCGTCTGTCTGTCTGTCTGTCTATCTGTCTGTCTGTCCGTCCGTCTGTCTGTTTGTCCGTTTGTCTGTAAGTGAGTAAGTAAGTAATTTGTATTTATATAGAGCTTTTCCAGACCAGGGTCACAAAGCGCTTAAACAATCAAAACAATATTCAATAAAGTATAAACTTCAAAGGTCAAGATAAAACTGAGAACACAACAGGAGTTCCAGAAAATCAAGTCTGTCTGTCTGTCTGTCTGTCTGTCTGTCTGTCTGTCTGTCTGTCTGTCTGTCTATCTGTCTGTCTGTCTGTCTGTCTGTCTGTCTGCCTGTCTGTCTGTCTGTCTGTCTGTCTGTCTGTCTGTCTGTCTGTCTGTCTGTCTGTCTGTCTGTCTGTCTGTCTGTCTGTCTGTCTATCTGTCTGTCTGTCTGTCTGTCTGTCTGTCGGCTCCCCCGACCAGAATTTGAACCCCAAACAGTTCTGTCAATTAATACCACAGACTAAATCTGTAACAACCGAACACGTCTACTATTGCAATATTGTTTATTTTTAAGAATAAAAAAAGGTGAAAGAAAGTTTTGGGCAACATTTAGAGCCGTGCACCGTTTTAAAAGCACTGGTGTGACAGCAGTGTCAGATAATAACTGGACGATGACATCTCTGTCCTTTTAAGAATCAATCAATCGTTTTCGATTGGACTCTTCTTGACTATTTTATGATTCGAGAAGAACATTTGCAGTTGAATTACTCACTGTTTAATTTCGGTTTCTACTACAAGTTAAATGAAGCAACCAAAGGTTAAGACTCATTATTACATCGCACAATCATTTTAATGTAGCGACTGGAGCTCAGTTGTCTACCAAAACATCCAAATACCTCCTTGATGCTCGTCTGTAACGTCCCTCTATGATTGAAGTCTTCACATGAGAAGAACTGTTCAGAAGAAGTTTATATTTTGAGCTTGTTTGTAGCAGAAGCTAACAGGCTAACATGCTACATAGACAGGAAAGCAACAAATATCGAACTTATTGGTGAGAAAGCAAAGCTATGTTGTTTAAAGAGAAGCTAAAGTGTGTACAGGGTATGTGTGTGTGTGTTGCTGTGATGTGTGACTCTATTGTATCATCAGTGTGTGTGTGTTGCTGTGTGACTCTATTGTATCATCAGTGTGTGTGTGTTGCTGTGATGTGTGACTCTATTGTATCATCAGTGTGTGTGTGTTGCTGTGATGTGTGACTCTATTGTATCATCAGTGTGTGTGTTGCTGTGATGTGTGACTCTATTGTATCATCAGTGTGTGTGTTGTTGTGATGTGTGACTCTATTGTACCATCAGTGTGTGTGTGTGTTGCTGTGATGTGTGACTCTATTGTATCATCATTGTGTGTGTTGTTGTGATGTGTGACTTTATTGTGTCATCAGTGTGTGTGTTGTTGTGATGTGTGACTCTATTGTATCATCAGTGTGTGTGTTTGTTTGTGACGTGTGACTCTATTGTATCATCAGTGTGTGTGTGTGTGTTTGTGATGTGTGACTAATGTATCATCAGTGTGTGTGTTGTTGTGATGTGTGACTCTATTGTATCATCAGTGTGTGTGTTGTTGTGATGTGTGACTCTATTGTATCATCAGTGTGCTGTTGTGATGTGTGACTCTATTGTATCATCAGTGTGTGTGTTGTTGTGATGTGTGACTCTATTGTGTCATCAGTGTGTGTGTTGTTGTGATGTGTGACTCTATTGTATCATCAGTGTGTGTGTTATTGTGATGTGTGACTCTATTGTATCATCAGTGTGTGTGTGTTGCTGTGATGTGTGACTCTATTGTATCATCAGTGTGTGTGTGTTGCTGTGATTTGTGACTCTATTGTATCATCAGTGTGTGTGTGTTGCTGTGATGTGTGACTCTATTGTATCATCAGTGTGTGTGTGTTGCTGTGATGTGTGACTCTATTGTATCATCAGTGTGTGTGTTGTTGTGATGTGTGACTCTATTGTATCATCAGTGTGTGTGTGTGTTGCTGTGATGTGTGACTCTATTGTATCATCATTGTGTGTGTTGTTGTGATGTGTGACTTTATTGTGTCATCAGTGTGTGTGTTGTTGTGATGTGTGACTCTATTGTATCATCAGTGTGTGTGTTTGTTTGTGACGTGTGACTCTATTGTATCATCAGTGTGTGTGTGTGTGTTTGTGATGTGTGACTAATGTATCATCAGTGTGTGTGTTGTTGTGATGTGTGACTCTATTGTATCATCAGTGTGTGTGTGTTGTTGTGATGTGTGACTCTATTGTATCATCAGTGTGTGTGTTGTTGTGATGTGTGACTCTATTGTATCATCAGTGTGTGTGTTGTTGTGATGTGTGACTCTATTGTGTCATCAGTGTGTGTGTTGTTGTGATGTGTGACTCTATTGTATCATCAGTGTGTGTGTTATTGTGATGTGTGACTCTATTGTATCATCAGTGTGTGTGTGTTTGTGACGTGTGACTATATTGTATCATCAGTGTGTGTGTGTTGTTGTGATGTGTGACTCTATTGTATCATCAGTGTGTGTGTTGTTGTGATGTGTGACTTTATTGTGTCATCAGTGTGTGTGTTGTTGTGATGTGTGACTCTATTGTATCATCAGTGTGTGTGTGTGTTGTTGTGATGTGTGACTCTATTGTATCATCAGTGTGTGTGTGTGTTGTTGTGATGTGTGACTCTATTGTATCATCAGTGTGTGTGTTGTTGTGATGTGTGACTCTATTGTATCATCAGTGTGTGTGTTGTTGTGATGTGTGACTCTATTGTGTCATCAGTGTGTGTGTTGTTGTGATGTGTGGCTCTATTGTATCATCAGTGTGTGTGTGATCTGTGACTCTATTGTATCATCAGTGTGTGTGTGTGTTTGTGACGTGTGACTCTATTGTATCATCAGTGTGTGTGTGTTGTTGTGATGTGTGATTCTATTGTATCATCAGTGTGTGTGTGTGTTGTTGTGATGTGTGACTCTATTGTATCATCAGTGTGCCTGTTGTTGTGATGTGTGACTCTATTGTATCATCAGTGTGTTTGTTGTTGTGATGTGTGACTCTATTGTATCATCAGTGTGTCTGTTGTTGTGATGTGTGACTCTATTGTGTCATCAGTGTGTATGTGTGTTGTTGTGATGTGTGACTCTATTGTATCATCAGTGTTAGTGTGTGTTGTTGTGATGTGCGACTCTATTGTATCATCAGTGTGTCTGTTGTTGTGATGTGTGACTCTATTGTATCATCAGTGTGTGTTGTTGTGATGTGTGACTCTATTGTGTCATCAGTGTGTGTGTTGTTGTGATGTGTGACTCTATTGTATCATCAGTGTGTGTGTGTTGTTGTGATGTGTGACTCTATTGTATCATCAGTGTGTTTGTTGTTGTGATGTGTGACTCTATTGTATCAGTGTGTGTTTGTACAAAAACTCTTCATTGAAATATTAACATTAGTAAGTAAGTAAGTAAGTAATATATATTTATATAGCGCTTTTCGAGACCAGGGTCACAAAGCGCTTTAACAATCAAAACAATACTCAAAACAGTACATACTTCAAAGATCAAGACAACATCGAGAACAACACAGGAGTTCGAGAAATTCAAGGAAAAGCCTGAACAAATAGAAACGTCTTAAGATGTTTCTTAAAGGAGTCAGTAGATCATCAAGCGCAAAGAGAGAGAAGATCGTTCCAAAGCTTAGGAGCAACAGCCTGAAAAGATTTCTCTCCTCTGGTCCTGAACCGTGTGCGTGGAACCATAAGTAGATTCTGATCCACAGACCTCAGAGCCCGAGCTGGGGTGTAAGGCTGGATCAGATCAGTGATGTAAGGAGGAGCCTGACCATGAATAGATCTGAAAGTAAGAACCAGAATTTTAAAGTTGATCCTGAAAGAAACTGGAAGCCAGTGAAGAGTTTTAAGGACCGGAGAAATG
Organism: Callionymus lyra; assembly: GCF_982586985.1. NCBI lineage: Eukaryota > Metazoa > Chordata > Actinopteri > Syngnathiformes > Callionymidae > Callionymus > Callionymus lyra. Next base: position 2,072,087 of record NC_141827.1, on the reverse strand, counting down.
TGAGTTCTTCTACTAGAGCGGCTCAGAATTCTGGCTGCAGAGTTCTGAATCAACTGCAGGCGAGACACATCCTTCTTGTTAAGACATGAAAACAAACTGTTACAATAGTCCAGACGAGAAGAAACAAACGCATGGATTACAAGCTCCAGATCATGTTGTGACAGCATTTTCCTAAGTTTAGAGATTTTTCTCAGTTGAAGGAAACAGTTATTAGAAAATGATCTTAAGTTCCGCCCACTGTTTTTCTGGAGATTAAATCTTGTTGACCATAACCACACCCACTCTGGGTTTTGCAAACATGGAGGTTTGTCACCAAGCGTCATCAATGTTCTCCACCTCCAAGGTACTCGATGTATAAACAAAGCGTGATTACAGCTGGAGGAGTGAAGCCATTATTACGTCATAATGGACTCTCGTAACCTCTCGTTCGTCCAGATTTCAGAGCAACTTTATAAAGTAATAAAGTGTAAAACATGGTCATGATGAAGAACTCACTGCATCTTTGATTTATTTTCTTAGATCCTCATTGTGGCGCCTCAGAGTTTAAACTAAACGACCACAGTTTAATTTAAGTTGCTCGAACACTCGTTCATTCTTCTCGTCCTCCTGCAGAGACGAGACATTCTAATGAATCACAGAAAAGGTCTCGGTGAAACGGTCCATTTGTTTTCTGTAAAACTGTTCGGTTCCTTTCTGTCTAAGTGATATAGTTCCGTGTTTGTTTGTAGCTCCATCATCGTCCTCCAGCTTAACCACCTCGACGGCTGGAGGCTTCAGAAGCAGCAGATCCTGAACAGGAACATGTGATGGAGGTTCTGCTTCAGTTCTCACTGTTTAGAACATCTAAGGTTTGAACAACAATATATCACGAATGTAAATCTAAAGGTTCTTATGAAGATATTCGTTCAAACCGTAGTTCGGTCGATTCCAGATATGATTTTAATTGCATTTCTTGTCTCTGACTCCAGGGAAGCGAGGACGGCGGCGCTAATAGAAGAACTCATCAGTGTCGCCTGGGTAATTAGCCAAATTAGCGAATCCCCTCATCTCTGAGGTGACCTTTGCCCTGGGGTTGGCATGTGATGTGCGAGACTCTCGCGACCGTCACTGACTTCCGACGGCGAAGTACCTGCTGCACCGAACGTTTTCGCATCTGACGGTTTATCAGTTAGTTTGAAGAAACACATGAACTAAACAACCTTGTTTTAGCTCTAAAATGTACATGATGCACGTATTAGTCGCTTGTTTGTCACTTAAATATCATCAAACACGACATTTTAGTGTTTTCCCTTTTTTAGATCAGATATTCATGTTTTGCCATCAGTCTATTTAGAGTCGCAGGAGCTTCGGTCCAACACGTTTCATCTCACCGTCCTCATCTGCTGGACGCCTCACGTGGCGCCGATGCTTCGCTCTCCATCTTCTCGGCAAGAGTATTAACCTTGGCGCGGGTCTGTGGGCAGATGGCGGTCCTTCTGGGCGTCCGGCTCTGTCCGCCGATAATGAAGCGATGTCTCTATAAACACCTGACAGCGGGTCAGATCGGTGCGAGGGTGATCGCTGGTTCCAGGAGGTCCGGCTCTTGTCGGAGCGATGCAGGGACGTGCCGGTGCTTTGTTGAGAAATATAACAAGTGAAGACTCAGTTCTTCTTGTATGAAACTGTATTTGTTACCTTTACTTGAAGGAAAAGTGACTTTAGTGGCCATTTTTTAACAATATGTTGTATCGTTTTAACGTTTGACTCTCGTTTTTCTCAATTCAAACCAGCGTCATCTCTCCTTTCAACCCTTTATCTCTTTCTAGCTCCCATGTGGACCACTTTGGATTCTATATTTTTTAGACCTACTAATTGTTCCAGTGAAAAGATGCTTCTTTCTACACTCTACATGTCAATTTATTACACTTTATCCTAAACACATCTTCACTTCCTGACTTTATTTTCACCTTAGACTTCAACCTTCCTCCTCACTTTGGGTTTTATTGTGTTGGCACATCACTGCACTATAAATTTGTGGCTCCTCCAGTTATTCATTTACATATTTTTCTGCATGTTTCTGCTCAATCCTCGGCCCATATATCTCTCCGTCACTGCTTCCTCTCTGGGCTCTGCTGTGCCAGCACTTTAATAACAGAGCGGGGTGTGCTTTAATGGGGTTGGAGGTACGAGTCCTATACCAGAACAATCAATATTTCATATCTCTACCTGGAAGGAGACGCAGAGGGCAGTGCACATTCAAATAGGTACGATGTATGACACCTATACACTTCTTTTTTTTTTAACCATTTTGCCAATGGGTCCTGCTGAGCGAGGCTGTGAGGCTGACAGCTCCTGACACCAGGAATCCATTAATTCAGCGGCTGGAAAACAGAACAGGGTTTTAAAAAAAGAAGAGAAAGGGACGACAATTCTAGAGCCTGAAAGTGAAGTGAGTTGATCATAAATCAAGCCAACGTTGATTAATTCCATGTGTAAAACTCTCATGCAGGATGGAAAAGTCGTTTCATTAAAGCAGCTCTGGGTAGTTTTGTGTACCTTGATACTTTTGTACTACAATAACTAAATCAACTTAAAACTAGTTGAATGGCTCACACACAGTGAATTGAGGTGTTTTGTGTGATTTTTATTTTCACTGTAAAAGTTCTTGATGGTGTGAACATGATACATATCAATGGTAGCGGGGGGGGGGGATGAATTACGGTACAAAAACAAAGTTCAAGTTCAAGTTATGTTATTTACAAAAACAAAGTTAAAGTTATGTTATTTACAAACAAAAACAAAGTTAAAGTTATGTTATTTACAAAAACAAAGTTAAAGTTATGTTATTTACAAACAAAAACAAAGTTAAAGTTATCTTATTTACAAACAAAAACAAAGTTAAAGTTAAGTTATTTACAAACAAAAACAAAGTTAAAGTTATGTTATTTACAAACAAAAACAAAGTTAAAGTTAAGTTATTTACAAACAAAAACAAAGTTAAAGTTATGTTATTTACAAACAAAAACATAGTTAAAGTTATGTTATTTACAAACAAAAACATAGTTAAAGTTATGTTATTTACAAAAACATAGTTAAAGTTATGGTATTAACAGTCTGAGCTAAAACTTCCTGATGACCCAGATTCATTGAAACAGTTGTTCATCAACTCAACAGGTGGAAACAGAATCTCTCTGCAGGTTTGGAGACAATCATGGCTAAAACACAGGAGCTCTCTGAGGACCTGCAGCTGAGTATTGTGGACACTCAGGTCAGGGAAGGTCTATGAGGCCATTTCTGAATCTTTTCAAGTTCCACAAGCCTCAGTGCAAAGTATTTTGAAAGAATACCGGACGCTCCACACTGTGGTCGGAAGCCAGAAGTGACACCTTTGCAGGCCAGGACTGTGAGAGTCGGTGAAAAAGAATCAGGACCGAGGCGCTCCTGGAGGTCCGGGCTCTGCTGGTGGTAACATCCCAAGGCAGACGGTCTAACGGACACGTCTGAGATCCATGGACCGAACAAAACTGAAAGAGTCAGAGTTAATCGCCAAAGACGAATGTGCAGGAGCACCAGTGGGGACATTTAAAAAGGTGCTCAGCCATTACAGGAAGCGTGGATTGTTGTAATCGCCAATAAAGGGTCAGGGCTGGAGTCAGTAGAGTCTCCTTCCTGAGCAACATTTGAAACCTTGTTCTTCTCATTATTTACCATCAACAGTTGAATGTAAAGATGAGTCCAGTCTTCACGACTCCCGAAGAAAACATGAATGACTAAAACATCATGACACAAATAACAAAGTAACCTTTTAAAACGTTTAAAAACACATTCGTTCTGGGCTACATTCGAAGCGACTCCTCAGATGGTGAAGTGATCGGCTCGTGGCCCTCGCTTCGGAGGTTGAATCTCAGCTCAGGATAAGATTGTGTTGTTGTGCCCTTGAGCAAGACGCCTGATATTCCCTGTTGCTGAGCTAACACACTGCGCTGCAGCCTACTGCCATCAGTGTGCGTATGTGTAAATATAATTAATAATAATAATAATAATAAGTATCGCATGTGAACCGAAGGCGAATTGTAACGACTGCGGAGAATATCTGTGATTTAATCCTGTATTTTAAGTAAATAGAAAGTGAAAAACAAAAGAGAAGAAGGAACGTTATTTAGTTTCTTAATGTAAAAATCAACTCTCGTGACTTATTCACATGTTGTAAATGTTACATTTTTCAACATACAGTAGTTCATTCATCATGAAGTTGCTCCGTTTTGAAGTTATTACTTAATAAAGTTCTCGTCTGAAATCTCTCCAAACGAGATCCCGGTTTAAATGAAACATTGTGACATCACTCTGGCGCAGGTGTCTCTAGAAGATCTACATCAGTGAAGAACATGTTAATAAACTAAATATATATTTATGTAAACATGGTGACATCACTCTGGTGCAGGTGTCTCTAGAAGATCTACATCAGTGAAGAACATGTTAATAAACTAAATATATATTTATGTAAACATGGTGACATCACTCTGGCGCAGGTGTCTCTAGAAGATCTACATCAGTGAAGAACATGTTAATAAACTAAATATATATTTATGTAAACATGGTGACATCACTCTGGTGCAGGTGTCTCTAGAAGATCTACATCAGTGAAGAACATGTTAATAAACTAAATATATATTTATGTAAACATGGTGACATCACTCTGGTGCAGGTGTCTCTAGAAGATCTACATCAGTGAAGAACATGTTAATAAACTAAATATATATTTATGTAAACATGGTGACATCACTCTGGTGCAGGTGTCTCTAGAAGATCTACATCAGTGAAGAACATGTTAATAAATATATATTTATGTAAACATGGTGACATCACTCTGGCGCAGGTGTCTCTAGAAGATCTACATCAGTGAAGAACATGTTAATAAACTAAATATATATTTATATAAACATGGTGACATCACTCTGGTGCAGGTGTCTCTAGAAGATCTACATCAGTGAAGAACATGTTAATAAACTAAATATATATTTATGTAAACATGGTGACATCACTCTGGTGCAGGTGTCTCTAGAAGATCTACATCAGTGAAGAACATGTTAATAAACTAAATATATATTTATGTAAACATGGTGACATCACTCTGGTGCAGGTGTCTCTAGAAGATCTACATCAGTGAAGAACATGTTAATAAACTAAATATATATTTATGTAAACATGGTGACATCACTCTGGTGCAGGTGTCTCTAGAAGATCTACATCAGTGAAGAACATGTTAATAAATATATATTTATGTAAACATGGTGACATCACTCTGGCGCAGGTGTCTCTAGAAGATCTACATCAGTGAAGAACATGTTAATAAACTAAATATATATTTATATAAACATGGTGACATCACTCTGGTGCAGGTGTCTCTAGAAGATCTACATCAGTGAAGAACATGTTAATAAACTAAATATATATTTATGTAAACATGGTGACATCACTCTGGTGCAGGTGTCTCTAGAAGATCTACATCAGTGAAGAACATGTTAATAAACTAAATATATATTTATGTAAACATGGTGACATCACTCTGGCGCAGGTGTCTCTAGAAGATCTACATCAGTTAAGAACATGTTAATAAACTAAATATATATTTATGTAAACATGGTGAGAGTTACCCTTATGTAACTCGTGATGGATGGATGGATGGATGGATGGATGGATGGATGGATGGATGGATGGATGGATGGATGGATGGATGGATGGATGGATGGATGGATGGATGGATGGATGGATGGATGGATGGATGGATGGATAGATAATTTAAGACACACTTAAATCAACACATTAAGTGTCCTTTAACATAAATATAATGAATTATATCGAAATTTCTTCCATTTTTCAGTCAGTGTTGAAAGTGTGGCAGATGTGGAACTGATGATGAATCTAATTGTTAAAAAGTCGAGCTCAGAGAGAGAATCTTACATTCATTCATTCATTGTGTTGTCGTTCCTCAGGTGTTCTCGTCTTCTTTCTTGATGAAATCAAAGTAGGCAGGTGTCAGTAAAAGAGGTTTCCTCAAGTCGTGCAGACGTTCACTCCTGGATCTTCATTTCGCCCGAAGAATGACCGCAATCAGTTCATCTTTCCTCGCATCTCCCTCCTCAGCAAACCTCTCGCTCAGACGCTCGCAAATGAACTCGTCGAGCGAAAACCTCTGAATGACGCCGTTGGTTTTAGCCTTGGATTCATCGCAGACTTATTTCTATGCTAATTCACTTATTCAGAAGCCACTTCTAATAGTTATTTACAGAAAATAATCATCTGCGTCTTTTGTGCTCGACAAAGAAGGCAGGAGCCGATGTGTTGCTGCTGCCAACTTGAATTTATAGCTGCTTCATCTGCACAACAAAGACGCTCGGCTTCCATTAGAGGAAAATCCCCACAAACATTTGACTGTGAAAGAAAACACGTGTTTCGACGCAAACAACGACGTTAAAGCTCAGCATTAGACCAGAATCTCCTGGAGGAGATGAGTTGATCTTTGGAAGAAGCTACGATGTTCAACAGATGAATCTGTTCTATTGTCTGTGTTTATTGTTCATTCTGTCATGGAGTCAATACACGTGTTGATCCCTCGTCTCATTGAATGTTGAAAAACAGAGAAAATCTGAATTTCAGTTTCTTTTGAACATAAAAATGAATAAAGAAAGAAATCCCCAAAAGTAATTAATATCACTTTGCAAGAAGAAATAATAAAAAAAATCAAGGTTTCAAGATCAAAGAATTAAACAAGCTAAAGGTAAAAAAAATATTATTATGAATAACAACTTTTTAAAATCACAGAATAATTAAAAAAAACTAAATAAAACATCTGTTAGTATTCAATGTTTTTTCATTTGTTAAGGCTTTTTTAAAAGCTGAGGTTTTCTCTTGGAAAAACAATTAAACAAAATAAAATAAAAGGTTCTGTAGAAAAATGACAAATCAGAGCAAAAACATATTTTATTTTGTGGAGAAAATGGTTGTTACTGGAAATTTAAGATTAAAGAAAAAAAGAATTGTATGAAAAAGGAAGATCTTTGAATTTATGACAAAGAAAATTTTAAAAATCCTGAATAGAGAGAAACTGGTTTTCAGTTTCTTTTGAACCAAAGTAAAAAAAGATAATTAGAATCGAGTCACCGTGACCCTGAGAAAACACAAGGGTTAACTATAAATGTTCATTTTAAAAAAGGTTCTGAAGCAAAATATGAAACTATAAAATGAAAATTCAGAGCAAAATATATTTAGTTGTAACTGCATTAAAATAAAAAAATATGTCATTTTTTTAACAAAGAAAAATATGATCAACATTGATTATAATCATTCAAATTAAAACAACTTAAAATAACAACATGTATGGAGTCACTGAGGGAAATAAAAAAGATTTCCAGATTGTTTCCTGTTCAGACAAGACATTTATATTTTTATATTTTTCTTCCAAAACATGTATTTCATTGATCTGCTGTGACCTCTCATGTCAAACCATCAGAACAAGGATCAAGAAGAGTGTTTTTGGGTCTGGACTCTCTGGTTCTGGTCCAGACCTGGAGCCTCTCGGTTCCTGGTTTGTTCCTCACCCGTTTGTTTGACAATCACCTGGATCTACAGCCAGAATCCTGGAGTCCATTAGACCTGTTGTCGTGCGTCTGCAGTTAAATGCTGTTTGATCAACATGGATCACGGACGCGCCGCTCGGTGCTGAACCGCCTTCTTGCCGTCGTGTTTGTTTGTGTAACAATGCGCTGCTTTCACGCAGTCTTAATTAAATCAAGCCTAATCTGCTATTTATGCATTCTGCCTCTGAATAATTCACCAAACATCTAATGTGTTATTGCATTTTTTCCCTTGAAGACACTTAGAACTGGTTTAGTTGCTGTTATTGAGGAGAATTTCCAGCAGATGGTTTGGGTTAGTGTTATTAATGAAGCCTCCATAAGTGCAGCAACACAGTCGAGCAGAAACTGCTCTTTTTTTTTCTGCCTGTAAATGTATAAATTTGCTTAATGCAACTGTACGGTGTGAGATGTCAGTAATTATATTTCCCCCCAGAGAGGACGGCGCTTCTGCTGATGCATCTCAAGCTGCGCAACACAACACAACACAACTGAACAGTGTTTGATGAACAACAGGCAGTGAAGCATCACTGGCTAGATTTTCTTCTACATTATCCCCAGACCGCCCGCCATCATCCAACACCATTACATTTATGGAAAATAAAATCATGTCAAGTGTCAAACTCAATCACGGAGGAGAGAAAATCGAGCTCAGGGGTTGGAACATGTGAAGACGACGGTGTTTACGATGAGATAATGAAACTGATGTTAAAAACATCATTTGATCGATGAGTGACAAACACAACATATGATTAAGATGAAGTGATAAATTCGAACTTCACTCATTTTCTAGTCTCATGTCGACTAATGTTGGATTATTTTCAGAGTAATCTGTTCTTTTTATAGAGAAAAATGTTTGTTCATTTTAATGTAGCGACTTGAGCTCAGTTGTCTTCGTCTTCGTCCAAAAAGACACTAAAAAACATCCAAACTGCTCGACTGTAACGTCCTCTTGTGTTGAAGCTTCACATGAGAAGAATTGTTCCTTAAAAAATTCAAGGACAACAATTATATACTTGTTTTCGTGGGACGCTTCGACACCATCAGCGTAAATCTTGCACGTGTTCACTGACACTTGCATGTGTTCGCCTGAGGAAAGACTTCCAGCAGCAGCTGAGACACTGATCACTTCCGCGACAAACAGACTTAAAATAAAGATTCATTTCACTTTATTTCTTCAACAATTCTTCTCTTGTCGAGGCTTCAATCCAAGAGGGACGTTACAGACGAGCAGCACGAGGTGTTTGGATGTTTTTAAGTTTCTTTTTTTTATCACAGTCAAATCAACTTATTATTTGAACTTGTTCAAAAACTGTTGTAGGTCATCATTATGAACGTGCATCTACTCTCAGTTACTCTCAGTCGACCTTGCAGTTCATATTATGGCCACCAGGAGGTCCTTCAGCAGTTCTGACCCTCGCCTCTGGACCTCCTTCCCACTTGTTTTTAAAACTCATCTTAATACTCGTTTTTTTAAACTTGTTTATTCACTGTAATCACTTGTTTTATAATGACCGTGTTTTATGGTTCCCTCTAAGAAAAGTTGTAGAAATCTATCCTTTGGGTGTTTTAATGAACCAACTAGTTAGCCGGAGACTAACTAGGTAGCTAGTGGGCAAACAAACCACCATCTAGTTATCTTACTGACTAGTTAACTCACAGACTGATGAAAACACACACCAGCCTCTTCCTGTCGAGCAAACACTGTAATTGAACGACCCAAAGTTAACACCTAATGAAAGGTTGGATTCATAATTGATCATTTCCCATAATGCATCTTGTAATCACTGCTGAGCTAATAGTCTGAAGTGTGTCCGTGATCAAGAAACTAATGTATCAAAAAGAATAAAGACAGTTAAATAACTGCCATCCATCGAGCTTCTGTACGTCCAACATGCTGATAAAGATAAAGATATTGTTATGAGCCAACATGTTGAAAACAGTCGTCAGCGCCGCCGATGTTTGTCTTTCAAAGCTGATCAAAGCGCGTCGAGGCGTCGCCACAGAAGAGACGTCTTCGTTATTGACAAGTGAGACTTTGATTAGCTGGAGTTCTATTAGCTGCAAACATTTCTCAAACCTCTCTCTTATTTCATGAGAAATTCACGCTCAAATGTGTATCTTCTCATCAAGTATGATGGTAATAATGTTCATACTGTATACAAGTGCGTGTCTGTCCATTAAAGTAGCAATATGTAAGATTTGACAAATATTCTCAAATAATTGTTTCATTCTTCACTTCGTGACCTTTCCTGGGCGAGTCATTGAGGGTCAGGGAGACAAAGTTATATCATGATGTACAGAGAGACCTTTTGAAATGACCTGGGAAATAAAAAATAAAAGGAAAATTGGAAAAAAAAAAGTTTTTTTTATAAAATGAAAGACACATGTGGTTTGTGGCAACAGCGCACTGAGGAGCCAGGACAAGCAATCTTACGTATTGATGCTTTAATGCTTTCGCAGATTTATGCTGTCTCAAATCACGCACTGCTTTACAGTGCACTTACTCGTGCAGTGCTCAAATGTGGACAGTGTAGTACTGTCTCAAATCAAACTCTGCTGCTACACACTTACAGTGTAGTACTGTCTCAAATCAAACTCTGCTGCTACACACTTACAGTGTAGTACTGTCTCAAATCCAACTCTGCTGCTACACACTTACAGTGTAGTACTGTCTCAAATCAAACTCTGCTGCTACACACTTACAGTGTAGTACTGTCTCAAATCAAACTCTGCTGCTACACACTTACAGTGTAGTACTGTCTCAAATCAAACTCTGCTGCTACACACTAACAGGAAATGACTCGACAGTTTCTTCTTCTACTACTTTTTAACACTGATTGTAACCAGTCGTTGAAACACTATCATCGACACTTCGACATCATTTTTCTCCAACAAAAACAAGTTATTAAGTTGTGTTTCATTGTGTTATTACTGTTGTTGTGTTGTTTTGAGCTAAAATGAGTGTTGTTTTGAGACATTTACGTCAGTATCTGCTGTTAAGCATCATCTTCGTCACCAAATTGGCGGCTGTTAAGGGTGAAAAGTGTCCGTCCATCAACTCTACATTTTCTGGCCAATTGAGTGCTCATTGCGCACTATATTTTCGCACACTGCTCATCGCGACACCCTTGTGCAATATAAAGTTTGAGAGCAGAAATGAGCAATTTGGGAACATGGTTGATAGAAATCCAGCTGATGAAGTCTCTCAGTAAAGATTATCATTTTGAAGCTATATATTGATCGTAAGTCCATTTACATGAGATATTTTCGTGTATTCCGCCTGATATTTACACCTAGAACTGTTTTCTTCTTCTTATTCCTCACTCATTTCACATCATGTTTCCACAGCCAGACTTTTCCACCTGAACCTATATTGCTTCATCTGTAGTCAACCAGACGACATGAAGAGAACATTTTCCAAACTTTTGCAGACGAGTCGTCCTGTGGCGAAGTCTAGTCACTCCTCAGCGTGACCTCCTGCTCTCCATCACTCAAGTCTTCGTCATGTTTACTTCACAGTAGAAAACATACATTTACTGACAGCAACTCGAGGTTCTATCAAAGCCTCTAACAAGCTGCTAATTAAACACAGATAAAGGCGTGTGTGTTATTTGTTCTGGCATCAGATATCACCAGCTGGAATAAAAGCTGAGGAAGCGCTCGGATGCGTTTCTCTCCTTCACACTAATGCATCCATATTTAATTCGCACGGGCGTGTGCAGGTGAGATAAGCTTGGAAAGATGTTTTGTTGTGGATATTTTGTGTAGCACTGCAGTCCATTTGATATTCATACCCAGAATATCTGCATCAACGTGAATCTTCCGGGACAGAACTCATGAATTATTGTTGGCGCTTGAGACTCGCACTATAGATGTTTTTTTTATTTGCTGCAGATCAACCATGAGGAAAGTTTACGCCAAAGTTGGGCTTTTAATTTTTAATGCTTAAATAGACTTGTGTCAGTTCGTCTGATGTTGCTGTGAAACTAGAGCCACAGTGTGACACTATAGATTTAAACAGATCCGTCAGATCATCTCTCGCCTGTTGTAGGTGTTTCTTTTAAATGAAATAAAGCAACAACTTTAGACAGCAAAGTTTTACTTTTAAGATTTCAAAGGAAAGTCTTTTTTTATATGTTGGTTCATTTGAACAGTCAAGACTTTCAACCTTCTAGCTAATAGGTAACTTCAAGTGTCACATGACCAACAAACTGCTTTACAGCAGTGTTTACTATCAAGTTCATTTGAATGAACCACTTATTTAAGTTGTGAAACTTAAAAACAGATAAAACCTCTAAATTTGTCCAGAAGATGCACATGCTGTATCTGGCAACGTCGCACTGAGGAGTCACAGCGTTACAGTTAAGGTATTCTGACACAAGGAGGTTACGCAATTTTGCGTAAAAAATATGTGTATTGCTGCTTTGACAGTTTTTCAGGTATGGTGTCACGGAGCAATCAGATTCAGAACTCGAACTTTGAGATAAACATATTTACAAAGATCAAACAAGGCAGGTTGAATTTATGATTTATCCAAACAATGATTAGATTCCAGTTCACAGAGTCTTTAACGAGTCGTCACACGTGAGCAAAACCAAACATAGACAGGAAGTCCTGGAGTCATAACATGTGACAGTCAACACTGTCAACACACACAGAGACAACTCGTCTTCTTTGTCTTCTCGGATTCATCCAGGGCAGTATCTTCAGCGGGAAGCGTCAGACTTTCATGGTCCAGGTCTACCCGGGGGACACCGAGGGGTTCCCCAGCCAGCTGACAGTCTCTCCAGCGGGTCCTCGGTCCTCCATGTGGTTGATGACGGTTAAACACAAACTCCTCATCAGCGAGGCGACCAGGAGACTTTCGGATCACATGTCCAAGACACGTCCACTGAGCAGCGTTTCTACTCCGAGTCTCTCACGGATGACCTTGCTTCTCATCTCAAGCAGAATCAAACTCTCCCGTTACTATTTCGTAGGAACGTAGATCCATTGTTAAACTGAGAGCTTCTTTCTTTTGGCTCAATCTTTTCGTGCCGTCGCCTCCAAATCCACCTGACCATGTCACGTTCTTCTCTCACTCAAGACCCAGAGGTACCAGGACTGGTCCACTTGGGGCAGGATCTCAACCCCAGCCAGAGAAAGACTCATTCTGACTGAAAACCATGGAGTTGGAGTTGGAGGTGCTGGTTTTCATTGCTGCTGCTTCACACGGTTAATGAAACGCTTTAGCGAGAGAAGAACGTCTTGACCTGAAGGAACCAACATTGATCGTAGCATTGGAACAGAAACTAACATGTCGAACCAAAAAGCAGGAAATAAAAGATCAAATCCACAAGAACTTCTAAAAGTTACCATACGGTTCCAGAAGGAAGATCAGGGTCTGAGTCAGCTTGAATCTTCTCTGGAGATGAATCTGTCCTGAACGAAGTTAAAACAATAACAAAGAAATAAAACAATCAAACCAAATAAAAGTGATGATTCTTTATGAAGCAGCAGTTTTTCAGAAAGAAAAAAGAAGCCGGAAAATGGCTCTGAATAACAATAATAAAGAAACTTTATGGGATTTTTGATCCATCATGGAATAAACAACTATAAGTCCACCCCCGGGTTTGGTGAAATTTTACAAGACTTGTCTTTTTTAACCATCCATGACAAGATTGACCTTTTCCCAATTGATTAGGAATTTTAATACGAATATAAAACCTTTACTTTCTGTCAGTCGAGAAGAAAAACTCACATTTCTAACTTTTTTCTTTCTTTCTTCAACTTTCTCTTCCCTGTTTTTCTAGTGAAAAAAAGTCGCTGCCAAGTGAAAATCTTCCCCAGAAGTGCAGACAATTGTTACAGAAGTTGCATCATCAGTGCTGTCGCTGAAAACACCAACAAAGAATAATGAGCTGCAGGATAAACGTGGCATTTGCAAGTCGAGCCGCAGTCTGCGCTGCGACGATGACGCACAACTTTAGTCCAGCGTTTACATCCAGCATCATTTGTGTTTTTATGTCAGAATGAGGTTGTTGTGTTTCCAGTCGCACTCTTGAGGAGTGTCGTGATTATTGTACCTCAACAGCTACACAACTACTTTAAATGATCTTTCTCATGCTCTGAAGGACATCAGTGTGTGTGTGTGTTGTTGTGATGTGTGACTCTATTGTATCATCAGTGTGTGTGTGTGTTGTTGTGATGTGTGACTCTATTGTATCATCAGTTTGTGTGTGTGTTGTTGTGATGTGTGACTCTATTGTATCATCAGTGTTTGTGTTGTTGTGATGTGCGACTCTATTGTATCATCAGTGTGTGTGTGTTGTGATGTGTGACTCTATTGTATCATCAGTGTGTGTGTTGTTGTGATGTGCGACTCTATTGTATCATCAGTGTGTGTGTGTTGTGATGTGTGACTCTATTGTATCATCAGTGTGTGTGTTGTTGTGATGTGCGACTCTATTGTATCATTATTGTCATGATGAGAAGTTACTGCGTCTTGAAGAACATTCACTAGATGTCAGGAGAGTTTATCACTAATTGACCTTTGCGTTTTTTGTGGGCGGGGCTTAAGATTGAGTACAAAAGAGGTCCAAGATTGATTTAAGAGACACTTAAATTAACACAGAAATAAATAGAAATACAACAAACACAGGCTTAAGACAGTAGAGAAACAATAAAGGCACTGAGAGTGTGTGGAGGTTCAATAACAGGCTCGTGGGTTGATTCTAGAAACACTGACGGCACCAGACAACCAGGAACCATAAAGAGAACAAACACAACTTCAAGGTGTGTCACTCAATTCTGCTAACTTTCTAACGTGTTTTCATTCATAAACTCATCGTAAAAAATCATTTTGAAATACTAATTAATGTTGTATTGTCGAAATAGGAATTCAAAAATTTCCAAAAATTGCCTGCAATCAGAGGCGGATCTGTTTTTCAGATCCACTCGGAGACACACATGTTATGAATAAACTCATCTGAAAAGAAGTGAGAGTTTTTTGGTGGGATTCGTTAAATAATTCAGAGCAGCCCGTAACCAATTCACTTCAAGTGCCCAGATGGTATTTTTATAAGGCAAATGCTCGATACTTGAGAGGAATAATTTATTGGCGTTGAAACTGTCAGAGTGTTTTGGTAGCAAGAGATTCACGGCGTCTGCATCTCTGAGCCGCGAACCAGCGAATAATGTTGTTCCGAGTAATTAAATACAAGCTAATACTGTGTGGCGGCGCAGGAACTGGAGGAAGTCAAGGGAGAGAAGCTGAAGAAGCAGAACATTTTAGTCCGTTTTCCTGCCCGATAAGTTCATTTGTTAAAACTTGTGAATATTTCATCTCATTTTTTATATTTCAAATCATTACTGAAGAAGATCAAAAGATGTGTTTTCAAGAAAATGTGTCTTTGAAGGAAACCTAATGTGAAAACTCTTGTGACTCATTCACACATTCGTGAGATATTTACGCCGCTATCAGTAGAAGACGTGTTTATCCTCCTACTGCTGCTGAAAATACACCTGGAAGGTTATGAATATATATATATATATATATATATATATACTGTATATATATATATATATACATATATATATATATATATGTATATATATACAGTAGATATCAGCCGGTATCAGTAGAAGACGTTTTTATCCTCCTACTGCTGCTGAAAATACACCTGGAAGTTTAAGAATATGTTTATATATGTTCATATATTCATATATATATATATATATATATATATGTATATATTTATAAATATATGCATATATATATATATATATATATATATGCATATATATATATATATATATGTTCATATATTCATATATACTGTATATATATATATATATATATGAATATATGAACATATATATATATATATATATATATATATATATATATATATATATGCATATATATATATATATATATATATATATATATATATATATATATATATATATATATATATATATATATATATATATATATATATATATATATATATATATATATATATGCATATATATATATATATATATCCATACTCAGTTTTGTTGGTGTTGTAGTGACAGTTTAGTGTGTATTGATCACTACATTAATTACTAAGAATTGAGACGCACTTACGCACTAAAAATACTAACTTGTACACAAGTATGTGATTTGAGACACAACACTCATCTAGGCTGAAACAAAGCATTTTTAAGTGGGCGGGGCTTAAGCATATTTTCTAACGTAAATATCTTTACTAAATGAGAGTTTTGTGCGAAAAGAAACTGATGAGTTTAATAGAATATAATATATAGTTTAATAGATACTGAGTTGACTCTCGATCATTGTAAAATAAAAATAGACATCAGGTCCATCTAAAGTGTTTTAAGTTAACACATCAAAACAAATATTATAAGATAAATCACAAGATGAATCAATGTCCGCTTCAGGAAGTGATTGACAAAAAGAATATATAACAAATAGAATGAACAATAAATGATTAGAATAAAAGGCAAGTTACAGTAAAGTTAGAGAAATGTGATTAACTCACAAATTATAGGTTTATTTCTGTAGTTTAGCTTTTAATCCATTGATTTGGCAAAAAAAAAAAATGTAGATTAATGTTTATTTTTCAAAAGTGATCTAAAAAAATGCTGGTATTTAAGATAAGATAAGTCAACAATACATTCTCTGATAAGAGGAACACTGAGGTTGAAGTAAAATAATTGTAATAATAAAAAAGAACGTTTCGCAAACGGCCTCATTCTCTCCATTTGTACAGTTTGTTAAAATAAAACCCACAGGTCGCGACCAAAGGTCAGATCAGATCAAACACCTGTACCTGGAAGACGACTGATCCTCCAGCGACCTTCAAGATCCGACCCTTTAAAGGTCAACGTCAGCGACGTCACATGTTGACTCGCGACCACCATGTTGTCTGCGGTGCGATGAGAGTAATCACGGGAGTGACCATCATGCTCTAGTTCATGAACATGTGACCACATGGATTAACACTTGCCTCGTCATGACCTTCACTGACATCCAATCACATGAACGACGCCTTCATGTCGTCCGACTGCAACACAAACGACGGAAACATTCAATTCTGAACATTTTATCATCAAGAATCGCTGAGACTCAAATATAACACGATTATATTCATTTTCATTCACTTTGAACATGAGTTATTTGACATTCTGGTCAACTTTTGTGTGAAAACCAACAACACAAACGTAAGTGTGTGTCCAGAGGGAAGCTATTGTTCAATTTGTTGTGTTTATTCAAAGTTTAGTGTCATCAGCATCTTTGAAAATCCAACACTTTCTCACAGACAGAAAAGTTTTGATACAATTTCCAGCGATGAGGACGAGAACTGAAGCGACGATGAAGGAGTGATGGACGGAAGGAAGCAGAGGAAGAGGAAAATCATATCAACAGAAATTAAAGGACAACTAGTATCAACTCTGGTGTCATTAAACATCAACTAGTATCAACTCTGGTGTCATTAAACATCAACTAGTATCAACTCTGGTGTCATTAAACATCAACTAGTATCAACTCTGGTGTCATTAAACATCAACTAGTATCAACTCTGGTGTCATTAAACATCAACTAGTATCAACTCTGGTGTCATTAAACATCAACTAGTATCAACTCTGGTGTCATTAAACATCAAGTAGTATCAACTCTGGTGTCATTAAACATCAACTAGTATCAACTCTGGTGTCATTAAACATCAACTAGTATCAACTCTGGTGTCATTAAACATCAACTAGTATCAACTCTGGTGTCCTTAAACAGCAACTAGTATCAACTCTGGTGTCATTAAACATCAACTAGTATCAACTCTGGTGTCATTAAACATCAACTAGTATCAACTCTGGTGTCATTAAACATCAACTAGTATCAACTCTGGTGTCATTAAACATCAACTAGTATCAACTCTGGTGTCATTAAACATCAACTAGTATCAACTCTGGTGTCATTAAACATCAACTAGTATCAACTCTGGTGTCATTAAACATCAACTAGTATCAACTCTGGTGTCATTAAACATCAACTAGTGATAAACTCTGGTGTCATGTAGTGAATGTTCTTCAAGACGCAGTAACTTCTCCTCATGACCATGTTTTACACTTTATTACTTTATAAAGTTGCTCTGAAATCTGGACGAACGAGAGGTTACGAGAGTCCATTATGATGTAATAATTTGCTTCACTCCTCCTCCAGCTGTGATCACGCTTTGTTTATACAACGAGTCCCTTGGAGGTGGAGACGATTGATAGCGCGTGGTGACAAACCTCCATGCTTGACCAATAACAGCAGAGTGGGTGCGGTTATGGTCAACAAGATTTCATCCCCAGAAAGTGTTTTCAGTGGGCGGAGCTTAAGATCATTTTCTATTAATATTTCAATGAAAAGAGAGTTTTGTACAAACACACACTGATGATACAATAGAGTCACACATCACAACAACACACACACTGATGATACAATAGAGTCACACATCACAACAACACACACACTGATGATCCAATAGAGTCACACATCACAACAACACACACACACTGATGATACAATAGAGTCACACATCACAACAACAGACACACACTGATGATACAATAGAGTCACACATCACAACAACACACACACACTGATGATACAATAGAGTCACACATCACAACAACACAGACTGATGATACAATAGAGTCACACATCACAACATCACACACACACTGATGATACAATAGAGTCACACATACCAACAACACACACACACTGATGATACAATAGAGTCACACATCACAACAACACACTCACACTGATGATACAATAGAGTCACACATCACAACAACACACACACACTGATGATACAATAGAGTCACACATACCAACAACACACACACACTGATGATACAATAGAGTCACACATCACAACAACACAGACTGATGATACAATAGAGTCATACATCACAACATCACACACAGACTGATGATACAATAGAGTCACACATACCAACAACACACACACACTGATGATACAATAGAGTCACACATCACAACAACACACACTGATGATATAATAGTCACACATCACAACAACACACACTGATGATACAAAAGAGTCACACATCACAACACCCACACTGATGATACAATAGAGTTACACATCACAACAACACACACACACTGATGATACAATATAGTCACACATCACAACAACACACACTGATGATATAATAGAGTCACACATCACAACAACATGCACACACTGATGATACAATAGAGTCACACATCACAACAACACACACTGATGATACAATAGAGTTACACATCACAACAACACACACACACTGATGATACAATAGAGTCACACATCACAACAACACACACTGATGATATAATAGAGTCACACATCACAACAACACGTACACACTGATGATACAATAGAGTCACACATCACAACAACACACACACACACACACACACACATTGATGATACAATAGAGTAACACATCACAACAACACATGCACACTGATGATACAATAGAGTCGCACATCACAACAAAACACACACTGATGATACAATAGAGTCACACATCACAACAAAACACACACTGATGATACAATAGAGTCACACATCACAACAACATGCACACACTGATGATACAATAGAGTCACACATCACAACAACACACACACACACACTGATGATACAATAGAGTCCTACATCACAACAACACACACACACACTGATGATACAATAGAGTCACACATCACAACACAACACACTGATGATACAATAGAGTCACACATCACAACAACACACATACACTGATGATACAACAGAGTCACACATCATAACAACACACACACACTGATGATACAATAGAGTCACACACCACAACAACACACACACACACACTAATGATACAATAGAGTCACACATCACAACAACAACACACACACACTGATGATACAATAGAGTCACACATCATAACAACACACACATACTGATGATACAATAGAGTCACACATCATAACAACACACACACACTGATGATACAATAGAGTCACACACCACAACAACACACACACACACTAATGATACAATAGAGTCACACACCACAACAACAACACACACACACTGATGATACAATAGAGTCACACATCACAACAACACACACACACTGATGATACAATAGAGTCACACACCACAACAACAACACACACACACACACACTGATGATACAATAGAGTCACACATCACAACAACACACACACACTGATGATACAATAGAGTCACACATCACAACAACACACACACACACACACTGATGATACTCACATCTTGTTCTGCTAAAGAACTTTTAACTTTAACAGAAGCCTTTAATTTTGAGCAACATGTTTCTGAACCTACTCATCAAAAAGGCCACATTTTAGACTTAGTTTTTACTCTTGGCCTGAACATCTCTAATGTATCTGTACATGATGTCCATCTGAGTGATCATTCTCTTGTCTTGTTTAACCTGGACTTCATCCCTGAACCTAAGCCTTTGAAAGTTAGGTCTCAGAGGCGTGTCATCTCAGCCGATACTGCAGACAGTTTTTCTGCTATGTTTGACCGTCTTTCCTTTGATGACTGCCCAGACGTGGACAGTTTGATTCACTGTTTCACTGACCATTGTGTTGAAATACTGGATCAAACCTGTTAAATCGAACTTGAAAATTCAGAAAAAACGGTGCCCTTGGACAAATGAAGATCTCCTGAGTCTGAAGAGACTTTGTCGAAAGACTGAGCGTCTCTGGAAGTCCACTAAACTTGAGGTGCATAGACTTCACCTCAGGGATCTGATGACTTCTTACAATGAGATGGTAGAAACTGCTAGATCTGATTACATCAGAAAACTGGTAGCAGCAAATAGGAAAAACCCCAAAGTTTTGTTTGACACGATTAATTCTCTCGTGTCTCCTGCTCCTCAAATCACCCCTGTCTTCTGTGAAGCTGACAGCAATGCATTGTTGAGATTTTTCATTGACAAAATTAAATTGATCAAAGAGAAAATTTGGAACCCCTACTGTCTCTGAGCCCCTCTCCTCCTCTTGGTCCTCCTTCACTGCTGTATCTTTGGGTGATATTTCGGCACTAGTGAACAAGATGAAACCCTCCCTTTCCACAGGGGTTTTTCCCAATGCATTTAAACATGCCATTGTGGAGCCTCTGCTCAAAAAACCAGGCTTAGACCCGACTGACCTCAGTAATTTCAGGCCTATTTCTAAGCTCCCTTTCTTTTCCAAGATCTTGGAGAAGATGGTGTCTGATCAGCTGTCTTTGTTCCTGGATCAGAGCGACATCCATGAGAAGTTTCAGTCTGGCTTCCGTAAACATCACTCTACGGAGACAGCTTTTTTGAAAGTGTCCAGTGACATCATGATGTCGGCTGACTCTGGTAAATTCACTGTTCTGGTTCTCTTGGATCTGTCCTCAGCCTTTGACACAGTTGATCACCAGATCCTGCTGAGAAGACTGAGGGATGAAGACTGTCTGGGTCTGTGTTAGAATGGTTCTCATCTTACCTTTCTGGGCGCAGTTTTAGTGTATCTGCCAATCAAATGAGGTCTGAATCGGCAGATCTGTTGTGTGGAGTCCCTCAAGGTTCTGTTCTGGGTCCTTTATTGTTTTTGCTGTACTTGATTCCCCTCGGTAAAATCATTCAGAGATTTCCAGATGTTTCTTATCACATGTTTGCTGATGACATCCAGCTCTACTGCTCTGTTGACCCAACTGAGCCCCAGAGGCTGAACAGCTTAGTCAATTGTTTGCTAGAAATCAAACAATGAGTGAAAACACTTTACAGCTAAATGTGGACAAAACTGAAACACTGGTGATTGCTCCTGATGATAAGGTTCCAGGGTTGAGTCAGTACTTGAGTGACTTAGGTCAGTCTGTCAAACTGAGCCTGAGAAACCTGGGTGTTGTATTTGATAAAGACATGTCTCTTGTTCGACACTGAAGAAAACTGACCAGAAACTGTTTCCTTCAACTGAGAAAAACTCTAAACTTAGGAAAATGTTGTCGGAACATGATCTGGATCTTATAATCCATGTGTTTGTTTCTTCTCGTCTGGACTATTGTAAGAGTTTGTTTTCATGTCTTAACAAGAAGGATCGTCTCGTCTGCAGTTGATTCAAAACTCTGCAGCGAGAATTCTGACCCGCTCTAGTAGAAGAACTCACATTTCTCCTTCAAACTCTTCACTGGCTTCCAGTTTCTTTCAGGATCAACTTTAAAATTCTGGTTCTTACTTTCAGATCTATTCATGGTCAGGCTCCTCCTTACATCACTGATCTGATCCAGCCTTACACCCCAGCTCGGGCTCTGAGGTCTGTGGATCAGAATCTACTGATGGTTCCACGCACACGGTTCAGGACCAGAGGAGAGAAATCTTTTCAGGCTGTTGCTCCTAAGCTTTGGAACGATCTTCTCTCTCTTTGACTTGATGGATCTACTGACTCCTTTAAGAAACATCTTAAGACGTTTCTATTTGTTCAGGCTTTTCCTTGAATTTCTCGAACTTCTGTGTTGTTCTCAGTATTATCTTGATCTTTAAAGTATGTACTTTTTTGAATATTGTTTTGATTGTTTAAGCGCTTTGTGACCCTGGTCTCGAAAAGCGCTATATAAATAAATATTACTTACTTACTTACTTACTTACACACACTGATGATACAATAGAGTCACACACCACAACAACACACACACACACACTGATGATACAATAGGGTCACACACACACACACACACACACACACACACACACACACACACACACACACACACACACACACACACACACACACACACACACACACACACACATCTTATATATTCCTCACTAACGCTTCATTACTGAATCAAAGTAAAAACTATTCATTGACTCGAACAAAGTGCTGTGTTGTTAATTAATGGTGGATTAAGCAAACAGATGATTTATTTTCCTGCTGCATGTTTTCATCCCTGTTGCATGTTTGTCTGCTGGGTTTCCCAGCATGCATCATCGTGCCCCAGGGAGAGAATATGAGTGGGGTGTAATTCAGATTTCTCCCCACTCGTAACGTCTCTCCCGGTGGAGCCGATCACCCACCAGGCTCCGGCGCCGCCTAATTATCCGCCTTGAGCGCCGGATCTGAAGATGGCATTAAAAGAAAGGAAGGTTAAGAGTTTAGCGACGTGTGATGCAGGAGCTGAGCTGAGACGCGTTTGATTGACAGGCTCATGCTGTCGTAGTCTTTTTGATGGCCTTTAATTGCCTCGACCCGTCAGGAAGGGAACTGGATCAGAAGCTCAGGAATGTCAATATTGTTAAAGACAGTTTAGAAGGTTTTTAAATCATCACAACAATATGTTACAGTTGGAGAACAAGTCAGACATTAAAACAATATGTTTGAAAATACAAAAATGATGTTAAAAGATAAAACACGATTTGATAATGTTGATTAATAATAATAGTACATTTTATATTCATTTAAATTCATGTGTTGATGCTATTGTAGAATAAACATCATCTGATCTGTACCAGCATCGTGACCTTGTGTCGGGCTAAAGGTCACATCCAGCTGGTGTAGTTTTCCAGATGCATTCCAGTGTATTAACAATGACTGGATCAGCAAATACTGTCACACTCTTGTTAACGGTTTTCTGTGGAACATTTATCAGGTCTTTTTTGACAGAATCTTTCAAATAAAATCATGTAATAAATGTTTTTTTGTCCACTTTGTGCAGTAATTACTCACAAGATCACATTACGACTATGAATTTAAAACATTTTGCACATTTGTATTTTGTTGGTTGAATAATAGATGAGATGAATCGTTAAAAGCTATTTTAAAATAATTAAAAATAAAATGTAGTAATGATTGATGTCAGTACTAGAGGTCACTGAGGAGGAAGAAGATACATTCAAATAGTCCAAAGCTGTATTTACTAAGAAAATACACATTATGGTTATAGAAGCTGATGTTTACACGACAGTATTATTTGTAGGTTTCCAGTTCAATAAAGTGTGTTTAGTATAAGAACATAATTAGATATTTATTTATAATTAACACATCAAACCGAATCACGTAAGATGCAAAAATATTGGATCCGTCCAAGTTAGTGACCAAACAAAACGTACATTTATATATATATATAAATGTTATGATATTTTTAATTTATCGGAATTATCTGTTTTTTTTTCTTTTTCAACAACAACATTTCAGTTTTAGTCCTATTGTTGACATCTGTCATCACTTATCTTATCCTAAACACTGACATAATTAAAGCAAGTAAGTCATTTATATTTATAGAGCGCTGTTATAGACCAGGGTCACAAAGCGCTTAAACAATCATAATTAAATTTTAATTTAAACCTTTAAAATGAAAGGTGACTTCATCCAGATAAACATGAATTCTATTTGTTTCTGATCAAACCCTCAAGGATTTTACGCTTAAAATGCCTTTCATGATCCATGAGTTGGACTCGTGTGTTGACAACTGATTATTGTGACTCTGATGGAAGATCGTTTCTGTAACTTTAGTCTAAATATACAAGATTTGTTGTATTTGTGAAAGTTCACCCGCATTTCTCGATAATACACTGTAACAGAGAGCAGTTTGAAGATATATGGATGTTTTTAAGAGTCTTTAAAACATTAAAATGAACAAACATGTTTGTCTATAACTCTAAAAAAGAAACATATTATGAAAATAATCCAACATTAGTCGACATGAGGGTGAAGAGGACATGTGTCGTCTATAAAACAAATTGTATTCTTGTGATTCTATTAGAATATTTCAGATGAATGTACAGAGAACTGAGACTAAGATGTATTTGAAATCAAATGATGGATTAAATAAATGTGATACTTGTGTCCAGAGACACACATGAGTGTGTGAGAGTCTCATCTTCATCTTCATCTGCAGTTAAATCTCTCCATCACCGGGAGACAGAAGAGAAACCTTCATCAAATCCTTTATCTGCTCGTGAGGAGCATCAGTGAGGAGCATCAGTGAGGAGAGAGTGAGGAGCATCAGTGAGGAGAGAGTGAGGAGCATCAGTGAGGAGCATCAGTGAGGAGAGAGTGAGGAGCATCAGTGAGGAGCATCAGTGAGGAGCATCAGTGAGGAGCATCAGTGAGGAGCATCAGTGAGGAGCATCAGTGAGGAGCATCAGTGAGGAGCATCAGTGAGGAGCATCAGTGAGGAGCATCAGTGAGGAGAGAGTGAGGAGCATCATTGAGGAGCATCAGTGAGGAGCATCAGTGAGGAGCATCAGTGAGGAGCATCAGTGAGGAGCATCAGTGAGGAGCATCATTGAGGAGCATCAGTGAGGAGCATCAGTGAGGAGCATCAGTGAGGAGCATCAGTGAGGAGAGAGTGAGGAGCATCAGTGAGGAGCATCAGTGAGGAGCATCAGTGAGGAGCATCAGTGAGGAGCATCAGTGAGGAGCATCAGTGAGGAGCATCAGTGAGGAGCTAGAGAAGAGAGAGTGGGGAGAGATTGAGGAGAGAGTGAGGAGCATCAGTGAGGAGAGAGTGAGGAGCATCGGTGAGGAGCTAGAGAAGAGAGAGTGAGGAGAGATTGAGGAGAGAGTGAGGAGCATCAGTGAGGAGAGACTGAGGAGCATCAGTGAGGAGCATCAGTGAGGAGCTAGAGATGAGAGAGTGAGGAGAGATTGAGGAGAGAGTGAGGAGCATCAGTGAGGAGAGAGTGAGGAGAGACTGAGGAGCATCAGTGAGGAGCATCAGTGAGGAGCTAGAGAAGAGAGAGTGAGGAGAGATTGAGGAGAGAGTGAGGAGCATCAGTGAGGAGAGAGTGAGGAGAGAGTGAGGAGCATCAGTGAGGAGTTAGAGAAGAGAGAGTGAGGAGAGATTGAGGAGAGAGTGGGGAGCACCAGTGAGGAGAGAGTGAGGAGCATCAGTGAGGAGAGAGTGAGGAGCATCAGTGAGGAGAGAGTGAGGAGCATCAGTGAGGAGAGAGTGAGGAGCATCAGTGAGGAGAGAGTGAGGAGCATCAGTGAGGAGAGAGTGAGGAGCATCAGTGAGGAGAGAGTGAGGAGCATCAGTGAGGAGAGAGTGAGGAGCTAGAGAAGAGAGAGTGAGGAGCATCAGTGAGGAGAGAGTGAGGAGCATCAGTGAGGAGAGAGTGAGGAGCATCAGTGAGGAGAGAGTGAGGAGCATCAGTGAGGAGAGAGTGAGGAGCTAGAGAAGAGAGAGTGAGGAGCCTGAGCTCCAGCAGGAGGAGGAGTTAGTAGTGACGCTCCTGCCAATGAGCGGCTTCTTCCTCCGGAGCGAGCGTCTCCTCTCAGCGGCACTTTAGCGCCAGACAAGTGCGGACGCGGTACCAGAGCCACCGGACCCGGGAATATATCTCTGTGGGATCAGAGGAACCTTCTGCTTCTTCTGCTCCTTCTGCTTCTTCTCCTCCTTCTGCTTCTTCTCCTCCTTCGCCCGGTCGAGCAGCGATGGAGGCTGGATGCGTCATCCTGGCGTGCACCTTGCTGGCGGGAGCATCCTGGGTAAGACGCGTCCCTGTCGCTGGACCGGGTCCTCGGAGCATGTGGGACAGAACCGAGACCTCGGTCCTGGGAGCTTTGAGACCTCGGTCCTGTGAGCGGTTTCTCCTGCGATCCGCGGCAGGAAAACTCGGAACCAACTCCGCTCGTTATCCTGCAAACTGCAGTGCAGCAGAGGTGTGAGGAGAGACTCTTCTGCTCCTCTCCTCTCCTCCTCTCATCTCCTCCTCCTCTCCTCCTCCCTTCATCCTCACTTTAACATCCATCCGAGGGTCCAGATCTCGTCTGAGGAGGAGACAAGTTAAACAAGTTCATCCTCTTCTCGAGAGCTGAGGGAATATGGATGAAGTGAGGAAGGAATTCTGAGATTATTTTCCTCAACATTCCATTCAAATCCACGGTTTGTTTCCTGATCGAACGACAGCCGTTCAAACGAGTCACGAGAGAATCAGTTTCATTTCAAGGTGTTTCCTCCTGAACTCCTGCTCAGATCCTCAGCCTCGGTGCAGATGCTCTCCTCACTTGACGAGCCCAAAAACAACAACCCTCTGAAGGATGCAGCAGAACTGAACCTGATCCTGTTCCTGAGTCTCAGTAGATCTGGTTCAGTCTCTGGATGTTGACACCTGACGTGGTGACAACATCTTGAACGATCCATTCCTTCAAGATAAATATCTAAAGCATCTCCACCTTAAATGACTCACATGCGATTTATTTAATTAAACAAAAAACATTTGATTTAAAAAGTACTAAACCGTTTTAGTACCTTTGTCCGAAATCATTGTACGTCGTCAAAATCAAAGTAAATTAATGTTCGTGTTTATATGTTGCTCTATAGAGTCAGTGTTTAAGATAAGATAAGGAACAGAGAATAATAGTAACATTGAATATACACCTTATGTTTTGTGTGACTGGGTTTGATGTTCGTGTTCCAGTCGACGAGTTTCTTCACCAAATACATCTTTTATTCTCTAAATCAACATCTTTTGCATCCAAACCAGTTTAATGTCGGAATTATTTCCAGGACGTTTAAAAAAGGCAACAATTAAATGGAACGACCTGCAGAAACCAAATGTTTAAAGTGCATGAAAAATGCATCAAAACATACGACTAAGAGCCGTAGGCTCTCTGTGCACTGTTTCACTGTGTAGTACTGTCTCAAATCAAACTACTACACACTTACAGTGTAGTACTGTCTCAAATCAAACTACTACACACTTACAGTGTAGTACTGTCTCAAATCAAACTACTACACACTTACAGTGTAGTACTGTCTCAAATCAAACTACTACACACTTGCAGTGTAGTACTGTCTCAAATCAAACTACTACACACTTACAGTGTAGTACTGTCTCAAATCAAACTACTACACACTTACAGTGTAGTACTGTCTCAAATCAAACTACTACACACTTGCAGTGTAGTACTGTCTCAAATCAAACTACTACACACTTACAGTGTAGTACTGTCTCAAATCAAACTACTACACACTTGCAGAGTAGTACTGTCTCAAATCAAACTACTACACACTTACAGTGTAGTACTGTCTCAAATCAAACTCTGCTGCTACACACTTACAGTGTAGTACTGACTCAAATCAAACTACTACACACTTACAGTGTAGTACTGTCTCAAATCAAACTACTACACACTTACAGTGTAGTACTGTCTCAAATCAAACTCTGCTGCTACACACTTACAGTGTAGTACTGACTCAAATCAAACTACTACACACTTACAGTGTAGTACTGTCTCAAATCAAACTACTACACACTTACAGTGTAGTACTGTCTCAAATCCAACTCTGCTGCTACACACTTACAGTGTAGTACTGTCTCAAATCAAACTCTGCTGCTACACACTTACAGTGTAGTACTGTCTTAAATCAAACTCTGCTGCTACACACTTACAGTGTAGTACTTTCTCAAATCAAACTCTGCTGCTACCTACTAACAGGAAATGACTCGACAGCTTCTTCTTCTACTACTTTTTAACACTGATTTTAACCAGTCGTTGAAACTCTATCATGGACACTTTTCTCCAATAGAAACAAGTTACTAACAAATATTTATTGTTTTGATATTGTTTTTGTATTGTTTTGTTGTAAAACAAGTGTTTTCTGGAGACGTTTACGTCAGTATCTGCTCCCAAGACGTGTGTCAGTGACGGAGCTTCAGTTTAGCTTCATCTACGTCACTAAGATGGAGGACGTTGAGGGTCCACACTTGATTTTCTGGCCGTTTGAGTGCACATAGTGCACTACATTTTCACACACTGCTCCGTGTGAACGCACTTGTGTACTCAAAAATATTAAGTGTTAGTGCAGAAGGGTGTGATCCGGGACACACCCTTGGACTGGTTCTTCCTAAACCGATGGTCCAATATAGTTTTTTAAGTTTGAATCATTTTCTTTACTTGACTTGTGTTTGAGGAAACTTGACATAAATCAAAAGCTAATATGATTATGAAGAATTTAGCATCTTTAGAAATATAAATAAAACACCTTTCAGACCTTAATTATTAACACAGAAACGTAATCGTTTATCTTTCTGTGCGACCAAGTATTAAAGGCAAATATTTAAATGAATCAAACAAAACTAAACCTACGATTGTGTAACTCATGATCCTGAATACTCATTATTTGGACGTCTTTTGCTCTGTCAGTTGTAGGATCTTCAACTGTTGCAGTGCGTTATGAGAAGTTTATTTGATAAAAGTGTCCAATCCTGCAGTTATATTTGTGTAGTGAAAAGTTAGCTGTATTTGTAACGTAAGCTGTATGAGCTTTGATTGTATTTCAAGGTGAGATTTAAGTCTCTACGTGTTTTAAAAATATATTTCATAAACATCTGTGAATGTGTGACTTACTCGACACTTGAATGGGTTTGAATCACTCGACTGAAGTGGTTTGGAGAGTCAGGCTGAGATTTAAGGTTCGTCTCATTTTTACAGTCACAGCGTCAGTCGATGACCTTCAGTCACAATGAAAGCGAGATCTGATTAAAAGTTACAAAATCTTTTTCTTCATAACGTGCAACATTAAAATGTCCGGTTCAATTTACAGCAACTCGTATGACGGCCGTACGTTCATTTCGCTTCGACAAATGTTTTTTTTTCGAGTCTCTGAGATCTGACCCTGAAGCCGCGAGTCGATCACCAACTTCTCTTGTTTCGTCCACAGGGGAGTAAGGCAGGCCAGTCCCTAAAACCTCCGTGCAGATCGGGCTTCTCCCAGAACTTCTACACAGTGATTGTCCCCAGAGAAGTTCTGCGAGGCCAGAGCATCCTCAGAGGTACGTGGCATCTCATTCACAGGCTGATGATGTATCTTCTCGTGTCCCTCACCTCATGGTGTTGCTGCGAGAGTGGACATGTGGCCTTGGGTTTGTGATTCTCAAGCTACAAGCCTTGTTTGTGTTGCATGGTTTCCAATCACCTCTTGGAGAAGATCACAAGTTGCTCTTGATGAGGCTGTGGAGCCTCTTATCTACTGAAGTTCTTCAGAGTGAAAATGAGTTGAAAAGCTTTTTTTGCAGCTGATAAATGCACATTTTGGATGTTTGAATCTATCACTGAAGGTTCATGAAGTAGATTTTGACTCTACGACGGCTCATGTTCGCTGCTGGTCGCTGCTCTTACTCGTGGAACGCTTTGAATCGTGGTATCATTCGCTCCATTTCTCCCCGAGCGCAGACTCTGTGCTGCGTCCTCTGTGTGGTTCAAGTCCTTCTATGGGAGTTTAATCTGTGTTCTTCCACTCGCTGGTGGATCTGCCATAATATTTATAAGCTCTCCGCGGCTGCACCACCTGATAAATGGATCTTCTATATATTCCTGTTGTGTTTTCCCAACATCAGCGTCGCGTGTGAACCTGTGAACTCGCTGCACCTGATGTGAATTTAATGAACAATAAAGTTAGATTTCAGGCAGTTTCTGATCTGATAAGTTTAGTTTTCAGAGTCAGCACTTCATATAAATCATGATAAAACACAACAAACACTTTTGCACAGAGTGTCTAAAGGACAGGAGACACACATACACAACACCATGAAGTACAAGTACACAAACACTCACCTCACCAGTTTGTTAGACATTTTTTCAAAGGTCCTTCCTTCACGTTTCAAGTGGACGGACAGATTAAAGCGTCAGACGAGGGTCGACGTGAAAGAAAAAAAGAAAAGAAAAAAAGATGATGTTTTTTTCTATTATGAAAATAAAAGACAAAACACAGTTTGTATTATTCATGTTATTTTATTTCATGAACGGTTCGAATAATCCAAAAATAAATAAGAAAAAAAGCAACAAACGAAATGATTCTTACAAATAATAATACAATGATTTTTTCAATTCAATTCAATTTACAAAAAAAGAAAAGAAAAGAATTTAAAAAATGTGAAACGACTCTGACAATAAATAGTTTATAAATATGTTTTAACTGAATAAATGCTCAGGAAATATATAAAAAAATCGGATTAGTATCAAAGTGTATTCACAGTTGTACTGTTCAGTCGTCACAACAACACAACACAGTTGACCTGCACACTCAGGGAAAAAAGCAGTTGCAGAAAAGCTTAAAGCATCAAATAACCTGCTTTAATGTTGAATGTTTTGAACAAATGCTTGGATGCGACATGAGAGCCTGTGTGTTGAACCTTCTTATCCACGAAACATGCTCTGACGACGTAGCGATTGAATGAGGCTTTTGTAGTTTCACGAGGGTCAGGGTTTTGCTTGCAGGATCCGACATGTTTGCGGTGCACTCTGAGCTATTACTCACTCTGAGCTCAGCAAGTGTACAATCAGCTCTGCTTTCCCTTGACACGCTGCCTTTATTGCCAAATATTTGTTTACTTCGACTTGAAATGCTGTTTGCTGGACGCAGAAGTGTTTTTCTGTCATGGGCTCAGACGTCGCTGGTTCTCTGGCTCTGAGCGTCACGGGATCACGGCGGAGCTTCTCTGCTGGTGAGACGTTGACAAGGACACTGGAGGTGGTCAGTCGGAGCGAGACCTCCTGGAGGCTTCGCTCCTCAAGGTCTGGAGATGGAATGAAAGCTGCTCACCTTCAGTGTGTGGAATATCTTCTCCTAGATGATCAGTGTGTGAAACATTTGAGGAACTGATATATTCATAGTATTTGAACGACACTCAACAGCCATGTATTGCTAAACAAATATTTTTTTCTGGGTTTTGCCTTTTAAATCACATTTTATTTCCTTCATAGTTCTATTATGAATATATTTAAATAAAGTGTTAATTTTTTTCTTTTTCATCTTTCTATCTATCTAAGTAATATAATATATTTAATATATAATAATATAGTTTAATATATCAAGAATTTACATTAATATTTTAACAGGGTTTTGTTCATTTTGTTTTTGCAGTTAAACTTCTGGCCACTAGATGTCAGCATCATTACGTCCTTGTTAGATTAAATGAGAACGAAATCCAGCGAGATCCCAGGGATGACTGAGGACAAGAGGATACAGTCGATTTTGTCGACTTAATTGTTAGGTACATATATATTATTGTACCTTGAGCTAAAATATGTTTTCGCGGGTTGGATATACAGTACTGTCAGAAGAACATGTCGTTTCTTGATTTGAATATATTGTATCATGAGCTGAAAATATTGCATCGTATGGTGACCTAAGTATCACTGAAGTCCTAGTAGACGACAGCAGGATAACTTTTGACCTTAAATAATCATATTTGTTCAAGAATACATTTCTAGTTTGTGTTTGTACTTTTAGTTGTTGTGTGGATCTTCCAGCGTACGAGGCGTCGCTGTGGCCCCTGCAATGATTAATGTTCAGCACCAGGACCCACAGAAGCCTCTTTTTTTTCCAGGCTCCGAGACAATAAGTGAGTGGACGCTTTTCATACCAACTCGGCAACATATATAACCTGAAACTGTCACTTTGCTGCAGAATGAATGGGCCGAGGCTGGAGGAGGGTGTTTCTGTGCCGGGGGTCTCTGCGGAGAAAAAAGTGTGGATAGCGAAGAAGCCAGAAATCCGACGAGCGATCCTTGAGCCAGGTTGACTGAGTTGTTATGGGATCACTGTGACTCGTGTGGGCGGTCAGCGCTGCAGCTCCTTTGTTAAACCCGTGAACAATAATCGAGATGAATGGATTTTTCTTCCTGTCAGACCTCGACAGATGTGGCTCACGATGTATGTGCGGCGGCTTCTGGCTTCAGCTGCAAACAGTGTTACGAACGCGAACCTGTCTCACTCACCGCGAGCTGCACACGACCCACCTCCACACGACCCAGCTCCACACGAACACCTCCACACGACCCACCTCCACACGACCCACCTCCACACGAACACCTCCACACGACCCACCTCCACACGACCCACCTCCACACGAACACCTCCACACGACCCACCTCCACACGACCCACCTCCACACGAACACCTCCACACGACCCACCTCCACACGACCCACCTCCACACGAACACCTCCACACGACCCACCTCCACACGAACACCTCCACACGACCCACCTCCACACGAACACCTCCACACGACCCACCTCCACACGACGCACCTCCACACGAACACCTCCACACGACCCACCTCCACACGAACACCTCCACACGACCCACCTCCACACGAACACCTCCACACGACCCACCTCCACACGACGCACCTCCACACGAACACCTCCACACGACCCACCTCCACACGAACACCTCCACACGACCCACCTCCACACGAACACCTCCACACGACCCACCTCCACACGACGCACCTCCACACGACGCACCTCCACACGAACACCTCCACACGACCCACCTCCACACGACCCACCTCCACACGAACACCTCCACACGACCCACCTCCACACGACGCACCTCCACACGACCCACCTCCACACGACCCACCTCCACACGAACACCTCCACACGAACACCTCCACACGACCCACCTCCACACGAACACCTCCACACGAACACCTCCACACGAACACCTCCACACGACCCACCTCCACACGAACACCTCCACACGACCCACCTCCACCCGACCCACCTCCACACGACCCACCTCTACCCGACCCACCTCCACACGACCCACCTCCACCCGACCCACCTCCACACGACCCACCTCTACCCGACCCACCTCCACACGACCCACCTCCACCCGACCCACCTCCACACGACCCACCTCCACACGACCCACCTCTACCCGACCCACCTCCACACGACCCACCTCCACACGAACACCTCCACACGACCCACCTCCACCCGACCCACCTCCACACGACCCACCTCCACACGACCCACCTCCACCTGACCCACCTCCACACGACCCACCTCCACCCGACCCACCTCCACACGACCCACCTCCACACGACCCACCTCTACCCGACCCACCTCCACACGACCCACCTCCACACGACGCACCTCCACACGACCCACCTCCACACGACCCACCTCCACACGACCCACCTCCACACAAACACCTCCACACAAACACCTCCACACGACCCACCTCCACACGACGCACCTCCACACGACGCACCTCCACACGACCCACCTCCACACGACCCACCTCCACACGACCCACCTCCACACGACCCACCTCCCCACGACCCACCTCCACACAACGCACCTCCCCACGACCCACCTCCACACGACCCACCTCCACACGACCCACCTCCCCACGACCCACCTCCACACGACCCACCTCCCCACGACCCACCTCCACACGACGCACCTCCACACGAACACCTCCACACGACCCACCTCCCCACGACCCACCTCCACACGAACACCTCCACACGACCCACCTCCACACGACCCACCTACACACGACGCACCTCCACACGACCCACCTCCACACAACGCACCTCCACACGAACACCTCCACCCGACCCACCTCCCCACGACCCACCTCCACATGAACACCTCCACACGACCCACCTCCACACGACCCACCTCCACACGACGCACCTCCACACGAACACCTCCACACGACCCACCTCCACACAACGCACCTCCACACGAACACCTCCACCCGACCCACCTCCCCACGACCCACCTCCCCACGACCCACCTCCACATGAACACCTCCACACGACCCACCTCCACACGACCCACCTCCCCACGACCCACCTCCACACGACGCACCTCCACACGAACACCTCCACACGACCCACCTCCCCACGACCCACCTCCACACGAACACCTCCACACGACCCACCTCCCCACGACCCACCTCCACACGACGCACCTCCACACGACCCACCTCCACACGAACACCTCCACACGACCCACCTCCCCACGACCCACCTCCACACGAACACCTCCACACGACCCACCTCCCCACGACCCACCTCCACACGAACACCTCCACACGACGCACCTCCACACGACCCACCTCCACACAAACACCTCCACCCCTGCTACAGCTACTTGTGGTGTCGTAACATCGTTTACTGTCAACCTTTGTTTAATTGTGACTGTAAAAGCTTTTTAAATGTCACTTATTTTTACAAGCTCTTTTCTATTACTCTTTTACTGTCCGTCCTTGTTTGCCTCTGTGTTCCTCACACGACCTTCAGATACACACCTAAGTAGACCAAAAAGAGGAAAGTGTTGTCGAAATATAGATACTCGTGTGTTGTGGTGTTGAAGTCACCCCACGATCATGGACATTTTGAAGGAGGATTCTAAGCCACGATCACGGTCAGGAGGTGGAGTTTCTGATATGATTGGCAGATGAAACATT
The DNA here is from genome assembly GCF_982586985.1 of Callionymus lyra. NCBI lineage: Eukaryota > Metazoa > Chordata > Actinopteri > Syngnathiformes > Callionymidae > Callionymus > Callionymus lyra. Next base: position 2,037,200 of record NC_141827.1, on the reverse strand, counting down.
GCGTTCACATGACAACCCCCTTGATGTTAAATACAATCCAGGAACAATTATGAACGAGCAGAACATCAAAATGATTAATTATTGTTTTTTAAGACCAAAGCTGTCAACAGGGCTGGATATCAAATGGTTGTTCTGAGGAACTGACCAAGATGCTTCTGTAGAATCAAAACCTGACTTCAAGTTTTGATACCGGTGTGTGGATTTTTCCGAATGTGTTTTTTTGCACCGAAAATGTTTTTATTTTACTTTTTTTTGCTGTAGAAAAATGTATCTTAATTTTACACAATGTTCAATGTAATGTTATTTCTGTTAGATCGATAAGATTGATCTTTTAAAATTGAAAAAGAATTTAGGAACCAGTGAAGAAGTGAAAGGTGTTGAAGATCTTCAATGGTATCCTGTATTTTTCATGCTCTCGAGGTCATTTCGACGCGACTCCCCTCGTTCTGCAGCCTGAAGTAAATAAGATGACGCTCATCTCTGCTAATGCAGTCATCATCGTAGAAGCATAAACACAATTATGAGACTCATGAATCAATAACTGGCTTCATAAAAACCACAACTGACATTTAGAAAAACATGCAGAGAACAATAACAAAATACTCCAAAGAAATGTAACTTCTCGTAACTTCCTGCTCATGGAACAGAAACTTTTAAAGCTCGAGGGCAGAAGTCGAGTCGAGTTGAATGAGTCGTTATTTTATCGAAAAGATGTCGTAAAAGACTGTCTTTCTCGATATTATTCATTGTTATTATTAGGTTTTTCTTCACGTTGACAGTCATCTGTTATGATAAATGTGTTGAGAGAATGATGCTCTTTTTTTAGTGTGACTACAATTCTCAGGATGCTTTAAGATCTTGTCGAGAATTAAAGCATTTTTAAAGTTTCAATCTCGAGATCCTTTTGTTCGAGATCTTTGTGACTTTGGGTTTGTGGGAGACCACGAAATTGCTCGCTTAAGCAAACTCAAAAATGTCTTTGCTGCTGCTTAGTTGTGCTGAATAAATCATTGTACGCTCGCGTGGAGATATTTGTGCGAGCGCCGGGTCGGGGGGCGGTGTGGGGGGGGGTCTGCGACACACTCGCAGTGGAGCTGGAGTCGCTGCAGAACTCGCTGCAGGAAGATAAGACTTGAAAAAGAATATTCCAGCGAGTGTTTCAACAGTCAGTGCTGGACAGACGACACATGAAGACAATTGTTTAAAGACACGTTGTTTTATAGACTTGAGTCTCTAAAGGTTTCTCTTGAAATAAGTAAAATATTATGAAATATTGGTAGAAAAATTGTAAAAGAAAAAAAAAGGTAGCAGTCAATTTTTGCAGGTAGAAACTAATATAACTCTTTAATGTGTTTTTATTTGAATGTAACACATTGATTTAAAAGCACTTACAGGGTGCAGCCCTCTGCCAAGCTGCTATATTTTAAAGCCTAGTAAGTAAACTGCTCATTTCTTCTAGCATCGGGATTTCTTGAACTGATATTTCTGACCTTCAATTGATTGGTGGATCCAGATGGTCATTTTAACACCACCACACATGACTCATCTGTTCATTGCTGTTTCTTCAAGACATACAAATAAAAAAGATGAACTATTCCATAAGTTCCATAAAACCCTTCAATATTAAAAGAAGAACAAAAGCGCGAGGCCTTGACGTTCATCTGCATCGTGGACGAGTCATAACTTTGTTACCATGGCAGCCGCTATAGAACATCACAATGATAAATAAAAAAGTGAATTTTTTGTGAACAGCGTTTCCTGGCGGAGCTATTATCGATCAAAGACTTTCTTAAAGTGGCGCGATGCTGATATTTCCTCTGCTCTATAATGAGAATAGGCTCCCAGCCGGTCCCATGATATTTGTTGTTTTTCCTGCTTTTTTTTTTTTCTCCTTCCCATCCTGAGGCGTTCGGTTTAAACCAAAGTGCACCCCAATTTTCAAACGGCTGCAATTTTTTTGTCGACAAAAATCAAGCGAAGTAAGCTTTAATCTCCAGGATTAATTTAAAGAGGTTCGCGCTCCGAGCGGCTATAGTTTCTCGCAGCTTCCAAGTAGTTTAATATAAAAGTTACACATGCAAAGTGACTTGTTACATGACCCCAATTAGACTACAGAGGGAGGATCTGGCCGCCTGCCCGCCGGCTCGGCATATGCTGCGCGCCGAAGAACTTCTGACTCCGAGCCCACCATCCAGAGTGGCAGGGCTGTGGGAGTGGGTGGGATTATATTTCCGTGCGTCTGATAAGCAGTACGCCTTTTTCCTTTTGACTCGGGAACGTCTTTCTTGTCCTCTGGAGAGCCTTTCATCTGGGCTGCCAGGACCCGCCGTCTGTGGCGAGCAGATAGAATACAGGTACAGACGACGCACATCATTCCTCTTCATCTCGCCGGCCTCCCTACACAACTAAGCCGGGGTTGCTATATCCCTCAAACTCCCAACAACATGACAAGCAGCCAATTCAATCAAGCAAGACACCCAAGATGTAAGACTTTCCTCGGCACAATCCTTTTCATCCAATTTTCAACTCATTTGCTCAGTGAAGTAAGTCGCTGGAAACCTGGGTTTGATAGATGGGAGACTGGCTGGCGTGATAAATATTATTACCTCTTGTCAGCTCCTCCATATGGATTGTATTTGTTCCAGAACATTGAACTGTTGCTTGATTTTCTTTTCACTGCAATGCGCTTGACTTTTACACTTCTCTTCTCAGAGCCGCATCATCACGCCATTAATCGTGACTCATTTACTTGTCAAATTATCGAAACTCAAAAAAAAAAGGATTCATACTAACATATGTTCAGATACCACAGTATCATTTTTAAAAGTATCAACATCAGATGTTGCGAAGACAAGCCTTTGACGTGTGATGTTCATGTTTACGGGTTTGTCTGGTTTTATTTAGTTTATTATGTTGATAAAACAGAAGCATTTTCTACTCATGTCGACTAATGTTGATTATCTTCAGAGTCATCTGTTCTTTTTAGAGTTATAGTCAAAATGTTTGTTCATTTTAATGTAGCGACTGGAGCTCAGTCGTCTTCATCTTCATGTTCGTCCAAAAAGACTCTTAAAAACATCCAAACACCTTCAAACTCGTCTGACGTCCTCTTGTGTTGACATGAACACATCATCGTAACACACAAGAAATATTGTTCTGTTTGTTTCATGTGTTTATTTTTGCTCTACCTCAGACCTGAAACTTGTTGTTATAATTGCAGTTTCAAGAATTGATTTAACTATAAATATTTAAAATGTTCTTCTGTTACTTGTTTATTGTTGTAAGATTTTTATTTTTTGTGTCGTGTTTAGTCTCAAGAAAATCCTATTAATTTCAGTTTTAATTAATGCTTCATTTTTTGATCATGTTTATTTTTAAACTCAAGTACAGCAGAATCAAAATGACAATAACTGCATGTATTCAAGTTCAAAATGAAGAGATTAGATGAGATAAATCCCTTTATGGAGATATTTTTCCCTTTAATCCATGTTTTGATCTTCTTCAAAAATGACTTAAAATGTTCTCTTTTCAGCATTTTGAAGGCGAGACTACGAAGAGACTAAATAAATGAATTCATCACAGATCTTTGTTAGTTCAACATCTTTACGTCACTGTTTAGCAGCGATTGTTCCTTATTATCGTTTGAAAAGATGGTCTTCAGCTCAGACCCGAGTGTCAATCAAATCAAATGATCTCCCGGTGTTTTCACTTTAATCACTTCACAAGTAAATGTTGCCTTTGGACTTTACATTTGAAAAACCATAACGTATCGAGCACTTTTTTCCAATACATTAATACATCTAGTGTGAAATTCGGTGTAAAAAAAATTACATATTCAGTGACAACAGATGTAAAAATGAAAAACTGAAATTCAATCTAATACATTTTAACGTAAATCAATTCAGTGTGAAAAATTCTGTGTAAAATAATTCCGTCCTGAAAACTGAGGAGAAGAAACCGATCCCTTCCATTATTTCTATTATTTAACTTTACACTGAATTATTTATCCTTTGAAGAAGAAATAGATCCATAAATAGAAACAATAAGAGAAATGTGATGATTTTCTTTTAAATTAAAGTCTGATTTCAATGCTCTAATAATTTGGTGTCAAACATTCAAAGTCAGCTGTTAATGCTTCAAGGTTTTCTATTGATCTATTGATCTATTGATCTATTGATATATTGATCTATTGATAACTCTCACAATGATAGTTTGAATCCTGAAGGCGTTGATGATGCTTGTTGAAGAATATGTTTCGCTTCTTTAATTAAATATAGATCATAAAGTAAGGCTTAAATAAAAACTCTTACAAAGGGATGAAAATCCTGTAACTATTTTTTTTAGAGACTTTAAGAACAAAATCACACGTTTCCAGTCGCTTTCAAAGACTCTGAGAACCTGTGATTTCCATGAAGAGACGAGCAGGAATAATCTTGACCTTCGTGGATTCAGACACTTTAACGGCGCCGACGATGATGATGATGAACTCTGCATTTTAAAATGTTGCCTGATTGCGCCGCACGAGGTGAAAACACAGTTCTGTGAGCTTCAGATGATTGTGCACCAGGTACTTGCCCTTCAGATCCGACTCCAGATGGATCCGAGAGGCTCGGCTTCTGTTCGAGGAACTCATCGTTTCATTAAATATTATCTGCTCTTTTTTTAAAGTCCTTGATGAGAGATTATGGAATAAAAAAGAGGATTAGCTTCAGGATCGCTCGACTCCAAGAAGCAAAGTCAAGAGCAAATAAATAAAAATCTAAGTTAAGCTTCAATCATTTGTTGGAATCCAATTAAAAACAAGTACGTACCAGACTTCAGCTGAATAATATTTGCATGGATAAACGTAGATGCTTTTGAATTGATCTCTTTCTCTTGATCAATCCGAGTTAGTGCTTCACATCCCACCGCATCCTAACGATCGCTGGCCTTGATTAAGACTGTATCGGTTTTTCCGCTCGATCTTCTCACCAGGAGACCTCGTGTTCACCTCTCCTCTGTAAGTGTAACCCACAATCTTCCAGTTCATTACTGGGGTTCCTGCCCCTCCTCCAGGCTGCGGGATTTAAATTCATCTGAATACAAATCAGGATTTCAGAGGAAAACTGTTTCTTTTCTTCATTTCCTTGTTATCCAGCTTGTTGGAGCCGTCGCTGAACTGTTGGTGATTCACGTTAGTTTTCTCATGAATAATGCAAACAATACATCTTTTCTATCTATCACTCTATCTCTCTATCTCTCTATCTCTCTATCTCTCTGTGTCTCTATCTCTCTATCTATCTATCTCTCTATCTCTCTGTGTCTCTATCTATCTATCTATCTATCTATCTATCTATCTATCTATCTATCTATCTATCTATCTATCTATCTATCTATCTATCTATCTATCTATCTATCTATCTATCTATCTATCTATCTATCTATCTATCTATCTATCTGTCTGTCTGTCTGTCTGTCTGTCTGTCTGTCTGTCTGTCTGTCTGTCTGTCTGTCTGTCTGTCTGTCTGTCTGTCTGTCTGTCTGTCTGTCTGTCTGTCTGTCTGTCTGTCTGTCTGTCTGTCTGTCTGTCTGTCTGTCTGTCTGTCTGTCTGTCTGTCTGTCTGTCTGTCTGTCTGTCTGTCTGTCTGTCTGTCTGTCTGTCTGTCTGTCTGTCTGTCTGTCTGTCTGTCTGTCTGTCTGTCTGTCTGTCTGTCTGTCTGTCAGTCAGTCAGTCAGTCAGTCAGTCCGTCCGTCCGTCCGTCCGTCCGTCCGTCCGTCCGTCCGTCCGTCCGTCCGTCCGTCCATCTATCTATCTATCTCTCTCTCTCTCTTTTTCTCTCTCTCTCTCCCTCCTCCCTCCCTCCTCCCTCCCTCCCTCCCTCCCTCCATCCATCCATCCATCCATCCATCCATCCATCCATCCATCCATCCATCCATCCATCCATCCATCCATCCATCCATCCATCCATCCATCCATCCATCCATCCATCCATCCATCCATCCATCCATCCATCCATCCATCCATCCATCGCCGACATAATTGATGTCTTATTACGATTAGAATAAACTAGAAATGTGTCAAAGAATATTTGAATGAAATTGATATTTAAAAGAATAAGTTGGTGAGTTGTGTTGAGTACATGTTGCATAGTGTGTCAGATGTAACTCTTGAGTTCTGGTTCTGTCAGTATCATTTTGGGGGTAAATTGTGTGCACCTGACACACTCATCCAGCAGGGGCTTCACCAGGAAAGTTCCAACATGAAGTTACTATACTTTTTAAATATATGTTTCTATTTTAGTCAAGAAAGAAATAACACCAAACAGAAATGAAGCACAAAAATAAGTCTCGTACCCGTTCATGTCAGAACCAGAACCGCTCTGGTTCCAAGTGTAGCTTCACATCCCTAATAATGAGTCACAGGCAACTAAACATGACTGAGGTTTGAGTGGCAGATGCTGGTGTTCGTGGCACGAGGACGAGTGACTCCAGGGTCACGTGGAGCGAGAGCTCGCTTGTGTTTCAAGTGTCGTCCGAACACCGACTCGCACAGTTTTCCTTGAGCCCTGCAGGTAGATGCGTGTTTTAATGAAGTGAGATAAGTGTCATTATGAATCACACATTTATCATCTTATGAATACCATATAAAAGCAACAACTTGAACAACATTTCGTTGCTCAGGTCCGGCTCGTATATTTTCTGCTTCACACCAACAATTACAATTAAGATGGTCCCAGATATTCCTAAAAAACCTTTACAATTATTTTAACTATTACTTATCATGAGGATCAGAATGTTTGATAATATGAATAATAATGGCATATTTTTCACGCTTCAAGGTGGATTATTAGATGCATTAATCTTTGCAGCAGTGGCCATAGATGGCGCTGACGCGACACCCTCACACCGATTTGGCTGTTTTTGTGTTTGTTTTTTAATCTTTATTCGTCATATTCGTCTATCTAGGGGTCGCTGTTCGAAGAGCCCGTCAGTGAGGACGTGTGATTTCCCTTCAATCCCTGCTATTGACAATTTGATTTTACTATTTCTTCTTAAAATGATTGTTTGTTATTTGCGGTGTGTGTTGGTGATGAGTGAGTGTGTGTGTGTGTGTGTGTGTGTGTGTGTGTGCGTGTGTGTGTGTGGGGTTGTGTTGGTGATGAGTGTAGAAAGTATCTCTGATGTTGGACGACAGCTTGTTAATTGTTTTCCTCTGGTTTT
>NC_141827.1:2015000-2025000 GCF_982586985.1 Callionymus lyra | reverse complement strand
TGGACGAACGAGAGGTTACGAGAGTCCATTATGACGTAATAATGGCTTCACTCCTCCTCCAGCTGTAACCAAGCTTTGTTTATACAATGAGTCCCTTGGAGGTGGAGACCATTGAAGATGCGTGGTGACAAACCTCCATGCTTTTTCGCTCCTTCAAACTTCTTTTATAATTACACAATAAAATAATAATACCAAGCGTTGAGTGGAGGCGACAAGAACACTTTTTTCACCTTCAAAGGTTAAATTCTGGAAATATTTATTATGTATTATGTAATACAGTATATGTGGTTATAATTTATTTTACAAATTTGATGCACACACACACACACCCCCACACACCTCCCCCCCCCCCACACACACACACACACACACACACACACACACACACACACACACACACACACACTTATATGCTAGTGTTACAGTACTCAGTGAACTGTTTTTCTGTCAATTGTATTCGTACCACACTATTTGAATGCACCACAACATGTCTAATGTCATTGAACGCAGCACGCTTGAACGTATCAACTGTGAGCATATTTAATGAAATGTCTCATTTTAATCAACAAAATTATTCTTAGCATGGTTTTTTATTTGTAAATTATTTTGTCGTTTGTCTTTCCCAGACATAATGAAGCCTCGTTCACAGAAATGTTTTCTGTTAATGTTTGTTGAGAACCAGGAGATAGAATTAGAAAATAAACAGGTAAAGTTTGACCATTGCAGTCCAGAACCATCAATGTTTTGAAACAATGAACTAGATTTGGAATCTTTTATAAAAGAGCATCAGCGACGATCAGAAGTAACTATGAGGGATGGAAGCTGCAAACAACTCTTGTTCCTCTGAAGGAAAAGAAAACACTCTTCAGTGTGACGTAGTTTCTATATCGTGGGGCTCAAGAGAGCAGAATGTCTTCCATCGCAGGGAAAACGTGCGGTTCGAGAACCAACATTTACCTCTAAATACAGGAACATCCATCACACGTTCTCAGTCAAAACCTTTTTTTCTGGCGTTGAGACTCGCTGGTCGCATCAGAGCGTCAACGATGGTTCACTCATCCCACCCTCCTCATCTCCCTTCTTCTTTCAACCCTCTCGTCTCTTCTCGTACCTTTTCAGGTACAGATAATGGCTCTGAGAATCAATGCAGGCAAGAGTCGGACGAGGTATTTGTACGTTAACGACAAGAGGAAAGTGTAGGAATATCAAACTTTTTATTGACGTAAACACAATAAAGATTCTGTCGACTCTGATGCTTGATTTGCACATAATCGTCGTAGACGAGAGAATCACAATGACGGCGTCGGCAAAGGTGTGTTCGCGCTGTAACACGGTTTGTGCGACCCACACCTCAGGTGTCGTCGGTTTCCGGAGAAAAAACGACTTCACACAGTCGTATTAAAGAGTCTGTCAACCTGCTGCGAGCGGGTCTGAGATCTGTGGAAAGTCCAAGTTGAGCAGAAACACAGAGTCTTAGGAAGTATCGTCTCGTGGTTCTGTTCTCCGACCGGTTCCAAGACGTACCATTATTTAACATCTCATTGTACTTGTCTTTTGTCATTCTTGTCATCTTTTGTATAAAATATATTCTTTGGCTCAAAGAATGAATGTAAAGAAACATACATGTATATCATATCTCATTATTTGTACATACAAGATAAAGAAACCTTCTTTTCAACCTCCTAACACAATGTAAATGTTTTCCTCTCCATCTTGTTACTTTATAAAGTTGATCTGAAATCTGGACGAACGAGAGGTTACGAGTCTATTATGACGTTATAATGGATTCACTCCTCCTCCAGCTGTGATCACACCTTGTTTATACAACGGGTCCCTTGGAGGTGGAGACCATTGATGACGTGCGGTGACAAACCTGAATAAAATGCATATACTAGGAATATATCCATATAAGTAAATAATATATAGACATATTTTTTATTAGTAACCACCAGTTATCATACTTCCTCTGCCATATATGTATTTAGAAATATACATATTTTTCTGTATCAAATGATTTTTATCTCAGAACTCATTGCTGGCATTAGCATTGCTAACTCTAGGACCACAGTCTGGTCAGTGGTACCTTTCGTTCCGGCACATTCTCACCATCATTAAATCACAGTCGAGCCTCAGATTAGAGTTTATACCGAAGTCTTTCAACTGAACTGAACCATCAGAGAGAAACATGTTTGGTACGAACGTTGCTGGAGACTCGATGAAGACGATGGCAGACGTATGGAAATCCTTAAGCAGCCTTTAAGAGCGTGATTATGAATCGAAGAGAAAGATGCCCGGGTTGAATAAGAGCTTGTGCTCCGCGGGGCCATAGTTCATCCTCTAACCATAGCTATCCTGTGGGTTTCCTGATTTCATGTGGTGAATCACTGAGAGATTTGCATTTCTCTCCTGCTTTTTTCAAACAGCTACTATTAAAGCGCTGGAACACCACACGGCGCTCCGACCACAGCCTGTTATTTTTAACGGATCACTTTGCATGCTCGGGTCAGAATCCGGGCTCATTATCACAGTTCCACAGAGGTTGATGGTAACAATGCAAGGCCTTTCCCACTTCAGGCCCTGCAGCATGAGAGATGGAATGTGAGGAGGAGTTGGACGAACCAATCGCATCTGATCTGCAAATCTGCTTCTTTCTGAAGGGTAAAACATCACCTTGACGAACATCGCACTCTTTTTTCCTCTTCATTCATATTCACCAGCAGTTGGGATGTTTGCGCAATTATTCAGTGCAAATATTATTAAGTAAGTAATAGTTATTTGTAAAGTGCCTTTTTAGACCAGGGTCACAAAGCGCTTGAACAATCAAAAACAATACACAGTTAAAATACATGCTTTAAAAGATCAAGACAACACAGCAGCAACAAGAAAGTGAAGAGAAATCAAAAATAAAAGATGTTTCTTGAAGGAGTCAGTAGATCATCAAACACAGATGTTTCTTGAAGGAGTCAGTAGATCATCAAACACAGATGTTTCTTGAAGGAGTCAGTAGATCATCAAACACAGATGTTTCTTGAAGGAGTCAGTAGATCATCAAACACAGATGTTTCTTGAAGGAGTCAGTAGATCATCAAACACACATGTTTCTTGAAGGAGTCAGTAGATCATCAAACACAGATGTTTCTTGAAGGAGTCAGTAGATCATCAAACACAGATGTTTCTTGAAGGAGTCAGTAGATCATCAAACACAGATGTTTCTTGAAGGAGTCAGTAGATCATCAAACACAGATGTTTCTTAAAGGAGTCAGTAGATCATCAAACACAGATGTTTCTTGAAGGAGTCAGTAGATCATCAAACACAGATGTTTCTTGAAGGAGTCAGTAGATCATCAAACACACATGTTTCTTGAAGGAGTCAGTAGATCATCAAACACAGATGTTTCTTGAAGGAGTCAGTAGATCATCAAACACAGATGTTTCTTGAAGGAGTCAGTAGATCATCAAACACAGATGTTTCTTAAAGGAGTCAGTAGATCATCAAACACAGATGTTTCTTGAAGGAGTCAGTAGATCATCAAACACAGATGTTTCTTGAAGGAGTCAGTAGATCATCAAACACAGAGATGTTTCTTGAAGGAGTCAGTAGATCATCAAACACAGATGTTTCTTGAAGGAGTCAGTAGATCATCAAACACAGATGTTTCTTGAAGGAGTCAGTAGATCATCAAACACAGATGTTTCTTGAAGGAGTCAGTAGATCATCAAACACAGATGTTTCTTGAAGGAGTCAGTAGATCATCAAACACACATGTTTCTTGAAGGAGTCAGTAGATCATCAAACACAGATGTTTCTTGAAGGAGTCAGTAGATCATCAAACACAGATGTTTCTTGAAGGAGTCAGTAGATCATCAAACACAGATGTTTCTTGAAGGAGTCAGTAGATCATCAAACACACATGTTTCTTGAAGGAGTCAGTAGATCATCAAACACAGATGTTTCTTGAAGGAGTCAGTAGATCATCAAACACACATGTTTCTTGAAGGAGTCAGTAGATCATCAAACACAGATGTTTCTTGAAGGAGTCAGTAGATCATCAAACACAAAGATCGTTCCAAAGTTTAGGAGCAACAGTCTGGAAGGATTTCTCTCCTCTGGTCCTGAAGTTCAGGAACCATCAGTAGATTCTGATCCACAGACCTCAGAGCCCGAGCTGGGGTGTAAGTCTGGATCAGATCACTGATGGAAGGTCTGACCATGAATAGATCTGAAAGTAAGAACCAGAATTTTAAAATGATCCTGAAAGAAACTAGTGAAGAGTTTGAAGGAGAAATGTGAGTTCTTCTACTAGAGCGGCTCAGAATTCTGGCTGCAGAGTTTTGTATGAACTGCAGGCGAGACACATCCTTCTTGTTTAGACACAAAATAAACTGTTAGTCTATACGTGAAGAAACCAACAGATTTTCCTGTGTTTAGAGATTTTTCTCAATTGAAGGAAACAGTTTTCTTCAGTTTTGTTCAGTGATCAAGGAGAACAATTATGAGACGTCACAGCGTTTTTCTCTTGTAATTGCACTAAAATGACCTCATCAAGCTTAAGTATCTGTCAAACCTTCTAAAATGAAAGTTAAATTGTAATTTTCGATTCAATGTTTTTAATCTCGGGAAATAATTACGGAGGCAGAGCTGTCATCGTGGAACGGTGAGCTCGAGCACATCATGTTCCTTTTAGTGGTATTAAGTTAATAAATAAAAAATCCCTTCTGAATGTAATGAATGTTTTTTTAAACTTTTGTTCCTTCAGATATTACTATTCGGGAAGCGAAGTAAAAACTCTAACCTGTGTTAAGTTTGGATGAAAGAAAAAGAAAGAAAAAGCTTTTTTTCTCTGAAGATTATTTGAAAGAGATTGTATGTGAGACAATGTACGGAGTGATGAGGTGTTTCCAGTCACGAAGAGAAAGAAGAGTCAAGATTGTTGTTTACTCTGGTGTCAAAAGAAATTCACACGATGTTGTGGTTAAGGTTCGGAACGATTGCCCTCCTGTATTCTCCTGCATTGTTGCTGTTCAAATGTGTTAGATTTATGTTAGAGGTTTATAACAATTTCCATCCTCAGATATTCTTCTTTTGTCTTCATTTGACAAGTTAACTTTTTATTCATTAAACACGTTTGAGATCGACATTTAACAGTTTGTTTCTACAAGGTTGTGCTGAAATGAGATTAAAGTCTTGTATTAAAGGTGATTAAATCATCTTGAAGGAGGTCAACATTATTGTGTTGCATCTAAACCTGCAGTTTCTTTCCATTGACTTAAAAAGACTGATAAAAAGAAGTAAACACTTGAGAAACGAGATCTCTCGAGCAAAATGAGTTGATGCTGCTCTATAATTTAAAGCGAGCCACATGGCGTAACGATGTAAGTGTCCTCAAACCTCAAATCAAAACCAAGAGTTGTGTGATTTCATCCATAAAAAGTCAGCTCTGGCTCTCTCTCTCTCCATCCCTCTCTCTCTCCCTCGCTCATGCTGATGTGAAGAACAAGGAAGTCTGCCTCGTAGGATTTCTGCCACCAGGGACTCGAGCAGCGATGAAAGTCTGGCAATGTCAGCTTTTTCATTTTATTCTGCAAGGTTTGTATTTAGGGGGGAAAAGACTTCAATATTGACTTACGATCATATATCTGACAGATAATCCGGCAAATAATAGGATTCTCGTACAAAACCCACTGTTAGATCCGTCTATTTACGGTTTACACTTCAGGTATCGCAGCACATTTGTCAGTCTTAGTTTCGTCATTTTCAAATATTGCAAAAATTGCAAAACATATCTGTGACGTTTGCATCATTTACACAATTTTATTTCCCCCTCAAGCCATAAATCAAGAGAATATTTGATGTTTTAAGATTCATCCAGCGAGCTAATTCGTCACCGCTGTTGCATCCTGGGTAACCCTGACCCTGACCCCGACCCTGACCCTTAATACTATCATCATTGGTTGTTAGTAGCACGTGTTACTTTCAGGCAGCGGCAGATCTAGGCAGGAGCGACTGGGAGGTATTTTGTGGGCGACATGATCAACAGAGACGTTGATATTTGACCTTTTTTTTTACAAGTTTTCATGGTAGAAATTGATCGATTTCTACCTTTTTTTGAGCCTTCAAAAAACAACATTTTATACATTTGGGCAACAATTATTTGTGTTCACATTTTTCTAGTTCTGGAGCTCGGAGCATCAAAGTTAATCGTATTCATAGTCAACGATCTTTAATTTGTCACTTATTGCAGCAGTTCTTCTGCAGATCTTATTGCTCAGAGAATAATGACATCATCAGATCACAGGTTCAAATCCCACAGTCAGTTTTCAAGCTTGTCATAGACGTGTTGAAACTACAATAAAGTAGTGATGGTCTGGTGAAGCTTCATGAAGCAGTGGCAATATTTTCAGAGTCCACTAGATGGCGGCGCCTGCACTATTTTCTTTCGTTTTGAAAAACTGTTTTTAATGAAAATCACATTATTTTTAAACGGATGGCGCCCCCTACTGACCCCTGAACAACATGACACTGCTTCATGGAGCTTCATCAACACGTCACTACAATAAACAAAACTCTCCATTCATATGTTTTTGTGATGTTTGCATCAGTTACACAACTTTAAGTCGAGCTATAAATCAAGAGAGCATTTGATTATTTAGAGAAAAAAGGAAGATTCATCCAGTGAGCTAATTTGTTAAAGCTGTTGCATCCTGGGTAAAAATAAAAATGGATTATATACAGAAGATGTTAGATTTAAAAAAGCTGTCACGTGGGTGTCCACTATAGTGGAAAAAGGTAAAGATTTCAGAAGATTCAACGTATTATTTTAACCCCTGGTGAAGCAGCACCTGACCTGACGGATGAACATGTATCCAGTGGCAGGTGTCGCGGGATGAAGAGATCATTTTCTTTGTTGCTCTAAATCTGATTATGTCTGAGACCAAATCTCCTCCTATTTCCTCTCCTCTTTTCTCCTCTGTGTGTTCGCCAGCCTGGAGCTCCGACTGAACTTCTTTTCACACTCCGGAGATTAAACCCGTCATTCTTTAGAGAACCGGATCAAACCGGGGATAAGATGTTGACGGTATCCTCTCATTCCCAGCGCGTCATGCTACATGTATGTGTGTTTGTGCATCCACTTCACTTTTTCTTTCAATAATCTTGGCAGGAGTCAGATGTTGGTCCTCGCAGGCTGCATTCTAAACACTCTCAAGGCTGGAGGCGAAGCAACACGAATTTCAATGAATTATTAAACAGGATTATTTATTTACTTCCTCCACACCCTGAACCACCTAACTGGCAAATCTACATAGCATTTTTTCTCGAACCTGTGGCACATTTGTATGCATAATTTACTCTCCGAGCTGAATATTTTCTTTAAGATGTCGGGTTAAGTCATTTTTCCGCGGCGCTCCTCCGGGACTCACCGACGGACTCGTGCACTTCTCAGGATGGAAGAGGACGTTTTATTGCACTTATGGTTCCGAGATGTTTCCTCGGAAATGTCACAACGACACAAATCAAACGGAGGCTTCTACGTCTTAACCAGATGAGTTTGGATTTGTTTTAATCTGAAATAATCTTCCGTTTAAGCGAGATGTGATCAGGACCAGGATCGGCGCTAAAAGGATGCGTTTAAAACGGTAATTAGACTTTGGAGAGACTTTTCTTTTCACTCCAGGATGGAAGGATTATTTCGTCAGAACGACGAAGAGAAAATCACTCACTTCTCCTCCAAGTCTCTCATTTACAGCCACTTGTGAAGCAATATTATTGTTTTATGCTTATTTTAACTGGAAACAAAATCGATTTATTTGGCCTTTGACATGTAATTGATTCATTAAAGTACTTTCTAATCTTCTCAACACTATTTAAATAAATGTCCCGTGATCAAATTTTTCTGAAAAACGATTTTGCTAATCTATAGATAGATAAATTGTATTAAAATAAATTAAACTCCCTTTTTTGGAGCTACTTGTTTTACCCATAGACCTACATTAGAAAACAACATGCTAGTACAAGACAACCCATAATAATACAAATAATATAAAGGCAACTATAACTTCTACATTTGACAAACTCTTGTCATAAAAGGGGTTGAAAATCTTGGGAAAAATGATATTTTGAATTTTAAGGCTCAATTTATCTCAGTGTTTCTCTCCAAACAAATTCAATTTCTTCAATTTCAGTTTCCTCTGATTGTTGTGATTCATAATCTCTCTCTTTATCTCAATCACTCATCATTGATTTCATGTCATGGCAGTTAAACTGTTCCATCACTAGTGGGATCCAGACCCGTGGGTCAAGGTCAAGGCTCAGGTCGTGACTCGAGTCTTGGTCGTCCAGCTTCAGTTAAGATCATCTGAAGAGTTCATTAGTTCATAGAATAACACAATGTTTCCATTTAAACTAGCTTTTTATTGACATTTTTCATCTGAATGATTCATCTTCGAACATTTATGTCCAAATGTTTGGGTCCTTCAAGAAGAAAGATCAACTTCTGTGGTGCTACGATGTGGAGTTGATGGTTTAGAAGTTAGCAATGCTAACCATAGAGGTTCTTTATGTTAAAATAGCATTTGTTTCCTGCTACGAGTTGATCCACGTACGAAAATATAAAAACAGGTTCTGAGTTCAGATCATCATAGTATTTACAGTAAACTGTCCATCTTTGTGCATTTACATCAACAAGTCGTAGCTCAGTGAGTCGATCCGTTACTTTGAATCACACGTTTGAATCCTGAAGTCATTTTCTTGAGGCTCATTGTGTTGCTTCACCTCTCGTTCTTTCTCAGGCATTATTGATACATTTTTGTATTTGGGTCTCACCGGCACTGAGACTGGAGCAGTGAAGCCCAGGAGGGCTCTCGCCCGGGGACCCACTCGGTGTAGGAGCGCCTCTGCCTCCGAGGCTGGAAACCAAAGAAATGTTTCCGTTGAATCCACTTGTGTTCGGTCGAACCCACTGTCGCGTCGACGGCTGTTTTTCACCAGGACTTCGTCTATTTTTGTCCTCAAATTGTAACGAGATCCGTCGCGAGAACGACTGGCAGCGATTTCTACTTGACTGGGATCCGACTCTTTGAGAAACCCTGCACACATCCTCGGTGTCAGACTCCGTTGGCTTCGGGAGAAAGAGATGAATTAGTGAGACGAGCTCTGGAGTCGAGCCAGTCTGGGAGACTCTGATGCAGATGAACCTGCAGCGCCTCGCATGCAGCTCTTCATGGTGGCTTCGTCTTCTTCCTCTTCTTCTTCTTCTTCTTCTTCTTCTTCTTCTTCTTCTTCCTCTTCTTCTTCTTCTTCCTCTTCTTCTTCTTCTTCTTCTTCCGGCGATCGCAAGCAAATCTTATTTAGCACGTTTTAACCCCGGGGTTTCAGACGAGTGTCCATTCTGCAGCCAACCAGAGAACACCTTCCACATCTTTAAAGAGTGTGGGAGGCTGGCAGGGTTTTTTAATGTTTTAACTGTTGTTTTTAGTCTTTTTAACCTGGTGTTCTCTGTCCCTGTTTTTATAGGCGGAGTCAGATACACCAAAAAACACAAAGAAAGAAGCCAGATCCTCAACTACCTGGTGGGGGAGGCAAAGATGGCGGTGTATCTGACCCGCAGGGACCAGCTGCAGAATGGACACTCGCTGGGTGTGGAGACTCTGTGGAAGCAGAACATTAGATCCAGACTGAGGCTGGAGTTCTGCTTCCACAGGGTCACCAACAACACAGAAATGTTTTTTGCAAAATGGGGGAAAAATGGACAAATTTGTGCAATGAAAGAAAATACACTACAATTTGCACAATGGCTCAACTGAAGAGTCGCACATGTCACTTTGGATGAAAACTTTGTAAGGAACCTTTTGCAATAAAGTAATTTTAAAAGTCAAAGTCTTCTTCCTCTTCTTCTTCTTCTTCTTCTTCTTCTTCTTCTTCCTCTTCTTCTTCCTCTTCTTCTTCTTCTTCTTCTTCTTCTCCTTCTCTCTCGGGGGTTCAGTCTCACCCTCTCTGAGGTCC
>NC_141827.1:1977500-2010000 GCF_982586985.1 Callionymus lyra | reverse complement strand
GTCAGTAGATCATCGAACACAGATGTTTCTTGAAGGAGTCAGTAGATCATCAAACACAGATGTTTCTTGAAGGAGTCAGTAGATCATCAAACACAGATGTTTCTTGAAGGAGTCAGTAGATCATCAAACACAGATGTTTCTTGAAGGAGTCAGTAGATCATCAAACACAGATGTTTCTTGAAGGAGTCAGTAGATCATCAAACACTGATGTTTCTTGAAGGAGTCAGTAGATCATCAAACACAGATGTTTCTTGAAGGAGTCAGTAGATCATCAAACACAGATGTTTCTTGAAGGAGTCAGTAGATCATCAAACACAGATGTTTCTTGAAGGAGTCAGTAGATCATCAAACACAGAGATGGTTCCAAAGCTTAGGAGCAACAGTCTGGAAGGATTTCTCTCCTCTGGTCCGGAAGTTCAGGAACCATCAGTAGATTCTGATCCACAGACCTCAGAGCCCGAGCTGGGGTGTAAGTCTGGATCAGATCCCTGATGGAAGGTCTGACCATGAATAGATCTGAAAGTAAGAACCAGAATTTTAAAATGATCCTGAAAGAAACTGGCAGCCAGTGAAGAGTTTGAAGGAGAAATGTGAGTTCTTCTACTAGAGCGGCTCAGAATTCTGGCTGCAGAGTTTTGTATGAACTGCAGGCGAGACACATCCTTCTTGTGAAGACAACAGAATAAACTGTTTGTTTAAACAAGAAGACACAAACACATAAATTACCTCAATAATTAAAAATATTAGACATAAAATTAATTTAAAAATAATTGTGAATATTTAAAATTAACAACTGAGAAAAAACACCTTTTTTTCATAAAATAACTGCAATATATTACTGTGAATTATTACAGAGAAAATAATAAAATAAATATTTAAATTACGCTTTTAAGTCTACATTTGTGCTGCAGATAGCAGAGATAAGTGTTCATCTTTGGATGGTTGTGTCGAGCCAGACAAAGGAAGTGAAGAAGCTTCACCTCAGAGACACAAACGCTCCTCGGTCGTGAAAGTGGCGAGAAAAGCGCACGAGTCTCACCTGACGAGGAATGCGAGGCGGGGGGTGATCTTCGATTCGCTGATTTATTCCCGTAGAGCCTGGCATTCAGCAAAGCGTTTCTCACTTTGAGAAAACATTTGTGAACAAAAAAAGCCTCCATCTGCTCCATCTCTCTTCCTGACTCGACACAGATGATTATCAACCGGAGCCGCTCGAAACAAACCCGCTCGGCTTTTAAAACACTCCCTGACTCCGGATACTTTAAAGACGATCAGGCTTCCTGTTGTGTTCTTGGCTTTTCCAAAAGGGTGCTTGTTCTCTCCACACATAATCCTTTGACATTTTCCACGACGCAGCATATTTGAAATACCACGCATAATTACGTTTTACGTAATCACCAGAATAAAGGCGACTATATGCTACAGTTTTAGCAGAATGTCAGGCCGATAATGGGCCGCTCTGCCTAATAGTTGGTGCTTTGAATGCTGGGAAATTTGACTTTTCTTTATTTTTTTCCTTTCATGTTGACTTCAGAAAAAGATGTTTTCGTGACTGAGGCTCTGAAGACAGTTGAGAGTAAAACCACAGGGGTCCAAATGCTCGTCTGAAATAACACACTCTCTCTCAGCTGGATCCTTGTATTACATTCGCTGTTCAATAAAGAGGCCATATTTGTGACTCAACACCAGCAAAGTGCGATTAAGAGAATTTAATCACACTTGATAATGAATTCACAGAGTATTGTCGCCCAACAACCGTTGGAATGAAGGGGGAATCATTTGAAAAACTCCTGCTGGAAACGATTCTTTCAGGTACAAGTGGGAGACAGACTTGGATTTGATGTCGGTCTCTTTAGAGGTGAACCTTAACTAGACAAACATAAACCTGGACTCACATCCAGATCCTTGCCTCGCATTCCGGCGTCCGAAAGCAGTTTTCTGTCCAGGTTTCATCACGCAATCCCATTGTTGGTGAAATATCTGGGATTTCGTTCTATCGACTTTTACCTTGTAGTTTATTGAGTTTATTAGAAATACAACTGATGGTCCAGAACTCTACTAGTTAGACATTTAACCAATGGACTTCTTTCTTTGTTCACCCATTACGTTTTACGTTAAGTTAAGTAAGTTGTGATGTGTGATTATATTGTATCATCAGTGTGTGTGTGTTGTTGTGATGTTTGACTCTATTGTATCATCAGTGTGTGTGTTGTGATGTGTGACTCTATTGAATCATCAGTGTGTGTGTGTTGTTGTGACGTGTGACTCTATTGTATCATCAGTGTGTGTGTGCTGTTGTGATGTTTGACTCTATTGTATCATCAGTGTGTATGTGTTGTTGTGATGTGTGACTCTATTGTATCATCAGTGTGTGTGTTGTTGTGACGTGTGACTCTATTGTATCATCAGTGTGTGTGTGTTGTTGTGATGTGTGACTCTATTGTATCATCAGTGTGTGTGTGTTGTTGTGACGTTTGACTCTATTGTATCATCAGTGTGTGTGTGTTGTTGTGATGTGTGACTCTATTGTATCATCAGTGTGTGTGTGTTGTTGTGATGTGTGACTCTATTGTATCATCAGTGTGTGTGTGTTGTTGTGATGTGTGACTCTATTGTATCATCAGTGTGTGTGTTGTTGTTGTGACGTGTGACTCTATTGTATCATCAGTGTGTGTGTGTTGTTGTGATGTGTGACTCTATTGTATCATCAGTGTGTGTTGTTGTTGTGACGTGTGACTCTATTGTATCATCAGTGTGTGTGTGTTGTTGTGATGTGTGACTCTATTGTATCATCAGTGTGTGTGTTGTTGTTGTGACGTGTGACTCTATTGTATCATCAGTGTGTGTGTGTTGTTGTGATTTGTGACTCTATTGTATCATCAGTGTGTGTGTGTTGTTGTGATGTGTGACTCTATTGTATCATCAGTGTGTATGTGTTGTTGTGATGTGTGACTCTATTGTATCATCAGTGTGTGTGTTGTTGTTGTGACGTGTGACTCTATTGTATCATCAGTGTGTGTGTGTTGTTGTGATGTGTGACTCTATTGTATCATCAGTGTGTGTGTGTTGTTGTGATCTGTGACTCTATTGTATCATCAGTGTGTGTGTTGTTGTTGTGACGTGTGACTCTATTGTATCATCAGTGTGTGTGTGTTGTTGTGATGTGTGACTCTATTGTATCATCAGTGTGTGTGTTGTTGTTGTGACGTGTGACTCTATTGTTTCATCAGTGTGTGTGTGTTGTTGTGATTTGTGACTCTATTGTATCATCAGTGTGTGTGTGTTGTTGTGATGTGTGACTCTTTTGTATCATCAGTGTGTATGTGTTGTTGTGATGTGTGACTCTATTGTATCATCAGTGTGTGTGTTGTTGTTGTGACGTGTGACTCTATTGTATCATCAGTGTGTGTGTGCTGTTGTGATGTTTGACTATATTGTATCATCAGTGTGTGTGTGTTGTTGTTGTGACGTGTGACTCTATTGTATCATCAGTGTGTGTGTGTTGTTGTGATGTGTGACTCTATTGTATCATCAGTGTGTGTGTGTTGTTGTGATGTGTGACTCTATTGTATCATCAGTGTGTGTTTGTACAAAACTCTCTTTTCATTGAAATATTGACATTAGAAAATGACCTTAAGCTCCGCCCACTGAAAACACTTTGTTTTTCTGGAGATGAAATCTTGTTGACCATAACCACACCCACTCTGCTGTGATTGGTCGAGCATGGAGGTTTGTCACCGATCCCAGGAAGTCTCCACCTTCAAGGGAACAAAGAGTGATTACAGCTGGAGGAGGAGTGAAGCCATTATTACATCATCATGGACTCTCGTAACCTCTCGTTCGTCCAGATTTCAGAGCAACTTTATAAAGTAATAAAGTGTAAAACATGGTCCTGATGAGAAGTTACTGCGTCTTGAAGAACACTCACTACATGTCAGGAGAGTCATCACTAGTTGATGTTTGAACATTAACCAGATCAGCCAGATGTCAATAAAGATCGCTGGATTCTACTAATGAAATGTTGTGATTGAATCAACATGTGAGTAAAGTTCAGTGTCGAACGAAACGATCGCCTCTGAAGACAGTAATAAAATATACGTCTCTTCCTCCACAGACTGACAAGACACAGGCGCCGGTTATGAAGTTATGTTTTGAGTTAAGATCCATTTAAAACTGTTTTATTTTGCAAATTCACAGGACGTATGTTACTCTTATCACTGACTTCCTGCTTGAGCAACTTGACGTGGAGAAAAATACATTTGCTTTAGTTCTTTTTTTCCGTGTGCCAAGAATAACTGCGTTTCAACCACAATTCCTGTGTTCCCAGGAATAACCATACAGATCATTTCAAAGTAGGCTTTGGAAATTGGACTCTCAATTTTGAAAATCGTTCTTTGATATTAGTTATTTAATACACATATTACTCTCGCCTAATTTCCAATCTTGGCGAACACGATGTGTTCATTTCCGAGTTAAAAGAAGTGAAGATAATGTGTGGAAAGAAAAGGACTTTCCTCCCGCTGAGGCTCGTCGACGTGATGAAGCCACGATCACTGAGGGATGGAGAGTAAAGATAGTTTCATCAGATCTCATGAAACCAGTTGTTCGTCATCACCTGCCGGGGCATCTTTTCAAAGCCAAGTCTCTTTATTTTTTAACCTCTTTTGAAATATTCATTAATATCTGGAACAAGTTGGATCTGAATCCTCAACGTTGACTGCAGGCCAGGAATAACTATAGATAGCAGATGGTTGAGTTCTATCTCGCCAACGTCGCCTCTTGAATTCTTCATCACAATATGTTCAATAGATTCACTTGTTGCTTTGTAATCGCTGCATATATTAAATATCTTAAGCTTTTTCTGTGTTTTCTTTATCGTCAAAACAAGAGATGAGTAAAGAGGATTGTTCGAATGTATACGGAAGCTTTAACAACCTTGTAATTGAGCAACATTCTCTTCGCCTACACGTCCTGAGCTGTGAATGTTCTGCCTGTCATTGTTCACACGACATCCTATCTCAAAACGGATTTTAATCGAAAAAACATCAATGAAAAAAGACTCCCTCTCCTTAACTCTAATCCGATTTTCAGCCCATTTGTTGGCCACAGAAAAGCTTTGGAGTCGACGCTTGGCTTCTTTCTCTGTTGTGCGTCACGATGTAGACGGACGGAGTCGAGGCGAGGACGGGAGAGAACGTACAAAAGAACGAGGACTACACGCCGAACGTAGTAAGAATGGCGTCAGGCCGATAGAAGGAGTGTCAGCGGCGTCGACCGTCTTTCTTGTACCTTTTTACGAAGCAGCCAAAGATGTAGAAAAGAGAACCGACTGTTAGAAAAATAACCCAGGAGTGGAAACAATTTTAATTAAATGTTGTTGATTTCTGATGGTTTTATTTCGCTGGCATTCTTGGTTCCGTCTGGTTCCAGGAAGGTCATTCACAAGTATGTCTTCTGAATCCTGCCGCTCATGGGTTCGCGTCCACTAACAGAGATCTGTTTTTTTAATGGTCGTTCAACACGGTTTCGTTGCTGGTCGATGACATGGTTTGAGTTTGGATAACGATGATGATAATGTGAATAAACTGTTAGAGGTTGAGACGTTTGACGCTGTTTATCATTGTGTTTATATGTTTAGATAAGATAAGTTTCTTCACGTAAGAACAAACATCAGTCATTGTAAAATTGCACAACACAACACAATAGTTAAACAACATGAAACACGTTCAAGTCAATGTACATTATAAAATAACATATTAAGGTTTTAAGGTAAAACACAGTGTGAGAAAATATAAATAAAAAGAAGGTAAAAACCCATTTATGAATCCAGTTAAGAGTTAAAAAGTAAGATCACATAATGTCCAGTCTATAAAAGTGTGTCATTTTAAAAGACATTGAAAACAAACTTGAGGGTCGTCTGTTGTCTTGGGTTCTCACTGTCGTCCTCAGACCAGTTCCATGAATGTTGTCTCGAAGTACAATGTGAACATGTTTCCTTCGACGAGACTCATGGAACAAACGTGGTCACGCGTCCTCACAGATCCAGCTCCTGATCAGATGCTGATGTTATTACACTGTAGTTTATGAAGCTCCTTCTTTTATGTTTTGGTCTCCATCTGGAAAAGTCTTGGTCTCCACTGAGGTGGTCTTGACGTCTACTGAACACCTTCAACCACAAGGTTTGATTCCTTGATTTTTAAATCTGGATTCATGTGAAATTATTATTTATTTTATAGTTAATATTTCTGTTTACATTAACCTAATGGGACTCACAGGTGGCCCCCGAGGCCCTCAATCCCCAGGTGGTCCAGTCCAAGAGCATTCCCATGCATCCAGAAATGTTACGATATATCACTTCACTGACCTGAGGATACCTGTCCCAGGATGAATGGTACAGATCACATGTCCACACAGTTGCTTTTGTATGTTAGAAATTTGACTCAAGACCAAACTCTCCAGCAAAAGCAGCTGAAAATAGAGAACAGAGGAAGCGTTTGTCTCACTTGGTCCGAGTCCAAACCTGGAAAGGAAATCCAGGCGAGAGAAATCTTCGTGTGATAATGCGTTATATTGCTAAGCAGGTAATGTTGGGTGATTTTAAATATCTTTCATTATTTCATTTTCATTCTTTTAGACAAACACACAGTCCTCGTCAACAGAGCCCAATAAAAGAGCTCAGTTTGAATCCAAAGTCGGTCACTTTTCTAACCTCATTTGTTTCAAACCACAGTTTGAAAACAAACAACCACAATTACCTGTTTGCACTTGTGTGTGTGTGTGTGTGTGTGTGTGTGTGTGTGTGTGTTAACATGTTTGTATGCACCCGTAGACCTGGTGGGAACTCATTTCTATTTCCATGAAGCTCATATTCATTAACAGTTCATACTAGAGAGCATAATTAAAAGCTTGCTGTGTTTGTAATTACCCTGTAGCACCTGTTTCCCCCAGTCCTCGTCTCCGGCGCCCACAATGCAACGCTCCCGCGTTAGCGAAGTGAATCCTCGCAGGCACAATTTATTCTTTTAACTTGGATGAGCTTCTTAGAAGTTAAGATTGGACTCATTAAATCGGAAAAACTGATTAAATCAGATCTGAACACGAACTGCGAAGTCAAATAGGAATAAAAATGCAAATATTTAAATGTGTCTAATGTAATATTTATCTTGTTGCTGCCTGTTAAATGAAAGAGTTTATGGGATGTATACTTGGATCAGTAGCTGTTCTGTGGTTGGTGAACAATGATGAGACAAAAGAGGAAACATGTGAGTGAAATAAAAAGGACGACTATGATTGGATGTTGACTCAATTACTATTCAATTTAAGGCACTTTCATCCTGTCCATGAGTGACAGTAAATCCCCCAGCAGCCCCAGAGGTCAAAGGTGTGTGAGTAATGACTCATGGAGACAATTAACAAAAGGATAATGGTTCCTGCCACCCACCTTTCTCCTGATCTGATGGCTTTGCAGAGTAAAGCCTGGTAATGACACGAGTTCTATTCAGGCCACAGAGGGAATTTCCTTCATCTGTCGACCATGATAATGACCAGTTAGACAATTTTCTCTCTTTCATCCGGCCTCGGCTTCGCTTATCCATCACACGGAAAATGTCTCTTCCGCGCTGAGGCTCGACGCTCTCAGAGGAAATGCAGATCTTTGCACTCAAGAGTGAGGAAGAAATCAGGAGGATGAAGAGTGTAAACGTGATGTATGGTCTGTGGTATGTGTGAGCTTCGTCCTCCAGTCAAACATCTGATGCAACATCAAGATGGAGAACAAATGTACACTTATGTTGGGTTGTTTCTAGAACGTTAAAGGTGAGCGAGATGATCCTGAAAATGGTCTTAACAACTTATATTTACAGACTTTTCCCTAAAAATAAAAGTGTTTTTATGTATTCATGACATCACGTCCAAACCGGTGCTGATACCGACACCTTGACTTTCCTGAACGATCTACTTAGAAAGTTACAAATAGTACAAATCTCTAGTTGGATTTTTCAGTTTAGCTACATTTTAGAAAATCTACACATTATCCAGTTTTGAACACACGTGGGCACAGAAAGATGAAGCTTTACATTCAAACATTTCTATATAACGGGGCCACAAAAGTACTAGAGTTCGATGCCCAGCTTATATAGATCTGATCAAACAAGCAATCAATCATATAAAGTTATTACATATCATTTCATTAACGGAAATATTATAAAATGACATGAGCATATAGAATAAGAGGTTTTCTTGCATTCATTTTCTTTCTTTCTTTATCTTTTTTAAGTTGATCACTTTCACACATAAACATTGAATTAATCCGTAGAAATGACTTCAATATTTATTTATTTATTTAAATATTTGGTATTTTCTTTGATCAATACTCAATACTACAGCTATTTACCCTTTAAGTGACGTTGACTCTAAAGAAGTGACTCGTCTCCATCAGATTGATATAAAAATATAAAGTATTTTATATGCAATATCTCATCTTATCTTTTTTTTTATTTTCCTCCGCTAATCCTGGTTCGGGTCGAGAGAACCAGACTTTCCTCGCTCCAGCTCCAGTTTACAGTTAACACTGTTGAGAGATAAACTGAAGAAACATTTTATTTTACTTTTTTGGATACAAACCTTATTGTAAACCTTTGGTTTAAAAGTTTGTTTCTTAAATTATTATTTTTTATTCTCCACAAAAATGTCACGTTTTCGTTGCATCTATTATGTAAATCAGATCAGTTCTTCATCAAGTTACATAAATACTACATCATTTCTTTCACTTCCCAACATCGTGCCGCAAACACATTGAGGTGTTTTGTGTTTTGGTGAAGATACACTCGCTATGCTAATAGAAAAGGCTTCAGGTCATGAGATATGTTTGGAGTCTGCGTTTCTAAAGCGGATGTTGTTGACAGTTGATCTTGGAAATTGTCACTTAGCTTCATAGTCAACCCGGATGGTTTCTTAATCGACGCTGAGACGTTGGTACCTCGGATTGATTGTGGATGAAGCAGCACCGGAGGCGCGTCGTGCATATAAGTCGGTCCATTAGGTGTCACGACTCTGACTGAGTCAAAGCCCGGGTTCCATTAGTGCATGGCTGCGAGAGACGGTTCTACTCGCTGCTGCAGCTCCCAGCAGCCTCCTGGGGCTCCGTGGAGTCTCCGCCTTGTTTGAACAGTCAACGTGATCCAAGCAACAAGTGTGACCCCAAGCTGAACCAGGGGTTCATCGTTCACGCTGGTGGAGGGACGGGTGGAGGGACGGGTGGAGGGACGGGTGGAGGGAGGGATGGAGGGAGGGATGGAGGGAGGGATGGAGGGACGGGTGGAGGGACGGGTGGAGGGACGGGTGGAGGGACGGGTGGAGGGAGGGATGGAGGGACGGGTGGAGGGACGGGTGGAGGGAGGGATGGAGGGACGGGTGGAGGGACGGGTGGAGGGACGGGTGGAGGGACAGGTGGAGGGAGGGATGGAGGGAGGGATGGAGGGAGGGATGGAGGGACGGGTGGAGGGACGGGTGGAGGGACGGGTGGAGGGACGGGTGGAGGGAGGGATGGAGGGAGGGATGGAGGGAGGGATGGAGGGACGGGTGGAGGGACGGGTGGAGGGACGGGTGGAGGGACGGGTGGAGGGAGGGATGGAGGGAGGGATGGAGGGAGGGATGGAGGGACGGGTGGAGGGACGGGTGGAGGGACGGGTGGAGGGAGGGATGGAGGGACGGGTGGAGGGACGGGTGGAGGGAGGGATGGAGGGACGGGTGGAGGGACGGGTGGAGGGACGGGTGGAGGGACAGGTGGAGGGACGGGTGGAGGGAGGGATGGAGGGACGGGTGGAGGGACGGGTGGAGGGAGGGATGGAGGGACGGGTGGAGGGACGGGTGGAGGGAGGGATGGAGGGACGGGTGGAGGGACGGGATGGAGGGACGGGTGGAGGGACGGGTGGAGGGACGGGTGGAGGGACGGGTGGAGGAAGGGATGGAGGGACGGGTGGAGGGACGGGTGGAGGGAGGGATGGAGGGACGGGTGGAGGGACGGGATGGAGGGACGGGTGGAGGGACGGGTGGAGGGACGGGTGGAGGGACGGGTGGAGGGACGGGTGGAGGAAGGGATGGAGGGACGGGTGGAGGGACGGGTGGAGGGAGGGATGGAGGGACGGGTGGAGGGACGGGTGGAGGGAGGGATGGAGGGACGGGTGGAGGGACGGGATGGAGGGACGGGTGGAGGGACGGGTGGAGGGACGGGTGGAGGGACGGGTGGAGGGAGGGATGGAGGGACGGGTGGAGGGACGGGTGGAGGGAGGGATGGAGGGACGGGTGGAGGGACGGGATGGAGGGACGGGTGGAGGGACGGGTGGAGGGACGGGTGGAGGGACGGGTGGAGGGACGGGTGGAGGGACGGGTGGAGGAAGGGATGGAGGGACGGGTGGAGGGACGGGTGGAGGGAGGGATGGAGGGACGGGTGGAGGGACGGGATGGAGGGACGGGTGGAGGGACGGGTGGAGGGACGGGTGGAGGGACGGGTGGAGGGACGGGTGGAGGAAGGGATGGAGGGACGGGTGGAGGGACGGGTGGAGGGAGGGATGGAGGGACGGGTGGAGGGAGGGATGGAGGGAGGGATGGAGGGACGGGTGGAGGGACGGGTGGAGGGAGCGATGGAGGGATGGGTGGAGGGAGGGATGGAGGGACGGGTGGAGGGAGCGATGGAGGGATGGGTGGAGGGAGGGATGGAGGGACGGGTGGAGGGAGCGATGGAGGGATTGGTGGAGGGAGGGATGGAGGGACGGGTGGAGGGATGGGTGGAGGGACGGGTGGAGGGATGGGTGGAGGGAGGGATGGCGAGGAGAGCGACACGGAGGGATGGCGAGTAAGCATGGTGGGTGTGGGGGGGGTGAAGCTGGACTCGACAAAGCCTGGCATTATTTCAGTTCCTCCCTCTTCAAGTTATTTGGCTGAACGCTCCGCGGGACTCAAGTCTCAGTGGCAGCGATGCGTCGCTGGGATGTTCATTATAACGGCTCGGATGAAAGAATGCAAGAATGGACTTCACTCAGTGACTCTGGAACATTTGTTTACACTAGTGGTGTCAACTGGTGTCAACGGTTTTTCTTCATCAATCATAAATGTTTATAAACTATTGTATTTTTATCCTTTCCCGTTTTTATTTATCTCCGACGTAGATATTTCTGCGAGAGATGCGGAGCCGACTGGTCCCGACACCTTACCTTCGATACGGGTTCCTGAACGATGCTTTTTCCAAAACAATTTTATCGATCAACTCTAAAAGAAAATCACACAAAGTACTCGTCTCTAGTTGAGTTTTCTCGGCTTAGCTGTATTTTCATTCCAAGCTGCTGGTGACCAATGAGGCGCGTGTCTTCTGGTCATGTGATGATGGACTCAGGCGGTAACACTGTGGTGTCAATAAAGTTTTGAGACTTTTGACAGCGACGACTCACAAGCTGTTATGAACGACTCTCAGGTACAACAATATTACTCACACGTAACTGTTTATATTGAATAAACAGGGTTTAAAATGAGAGTAATACTATTGTGACTCGCGATGGTAGTTTTCCAACATTCTGACAGATTTTTCCGTTCAAGGTAAGTAAGTAAAACCAGAATTAAACTTGAGGCTTATAAGGATATATTTAAGAGTAAGTTGAAGGATTTTAAGTGCATCTTAAGATACGTAAAATACGGTAAATAAAGGTTTTTCTGTTATTTTGGCCATAATTCAGTACATATTTGAAGAAATATTCTGATAACTATTGGAAGGGCTTTGCTTTAATGAATTAGGAGCTGTTTGAATCGAGACAAAACCCTCTAGTGGTGACATTGTGCAACAGCGTGTATCCGGTTACACAACGACGACGGCCCTCGACTACATGTGTAGAAAACGTTCCGCCAAATATAATTCGGTCAGATTTTCTAGGCTTGAATAAAGAGAACAAACACGTCTGCAACAAAACCTCCATTTTGGCGACTCACACACACACACCACAGGCTGTTTTGTGTCCAGAGTGATGAGGCTTCACACACCGTCAGCTCACTTTTGAATCTGTGAAAACAACTTTATTGACACGACATGGTCCAGGAAGTGATGTTTGTGAAAGACCAGTTTTATTTTCTCAAACGCTCCACTTGTTAGAAACTGAACCATTGGCCTTCATTTTTGTCACAACTCACAATGACTATTCCAGTCATATTGTCGAACAAATAACCAAACTTTTTTTGTGTGTTTATTAATGATTGTTAACTGGTTCATTTAACTATTAGATTTTTAACTCAATCAATGTTAAAGTTGTCGGGTTTCTTTCCAAAAACCATCTCTACACACAACATTGTGACCTTTAAAATTCTGGTTCTTACTTTCAGATCTATTCATGGTCAGGCTCCTCCTTACATCACTGATCTGATCCAGCCTTACACCCCAGCTCGGGCTCTGAGGTCTGTGGATCAGAATCTACTGATGGTTCCACGCACACGGCTCAGGACCAGAGGAGAGAAATCTTTTCAGGCTGTTGCTCCTAAGCTTTGGAACGATCTTCTCTCTCTTTGCTCTTGATGATCTACTGACTCCTTTAAGAAACATCTTAAGACGTTTCTATTTGTTCAGGCTTTTCCTTGAATTTCTCGAACTCCTGTGTTGTTCTCGGTGTTGTCTTGATCTTTGAAGTATGTACTGTTTTGAGTATTGTTTTGATTGTTAAAGCGCTTTGTGACCCTGGTCTCGAAAAGCGCTATATAAATAAATATGACTTACTTACTTACTTACTTACTTACTTTTTTTAATTTACTCCTTGACACTGAAGTGCTTTGATGATCAAACTCGATGTGTCAATCAAAGCATTGATCAGAACTGTTGTTGTTACACTTGGTTCTTTAAACTTAATCATCTCTCGAGTATCATCAGCATCTGAATTGTTGCTGCTGTGGATTCGAAGAGTCAACATTGGTGAGAACTTAATTGACACGACTGACAGCGAGGAACATGTTTCCAAAGAAGAACAGCATGTGATGATGGAACGCAGAGTAAACGTTGAAGTAGATGCTCGTTGCTTAAGATCATTAACTGTGTATTTGAAGCTTGACTAGAATCCTACTGTAGCAAACCATCCCTTCTGCAAATCAAACTTTGTACGAATCCTTTCTTTTTTTGGGGGGGAATGTTGAATATTTAACTGTAGTTCACGGAACATAGTTTGCGGAGCAGGCGGAGTCCTCTGGGATCCATCTGGCGGTTGATCTTGAAGTGTGACTACAAATTCCTTCTCTAATTGGGCAACATCAGTGGTAGGAGTGAGCCTTCATCTCTCGTCTGCCGCCGTGTTCGGAGGGTTCATTATGTTGATATTAGAGATGTTAAAGACACACGGCAT
The DNA here is from genome assembly GCF_982586985.1 of Callionymus lyra. Taxonomy (NCBI): domain Eukaryota; kingdom Metazoa; phylum Chordata; class Actinopteri; order Syngnathiformes; family Callionymidae; genus Callionymus; species Callionymus lyra. The sequence goes on along the minus strand of NC_141827.1, from coordinate 1,996,633 downwards.
TAGCGTCACGTCTATTGTACTCCCGTGTGGTCTACGCTCTATTGGCTGATCTCGTTTTGTTGATTTCCGCTGCCGCTTTGAACACATAAACACTCGCAGCGAGACCCTGAGGAGCGTCGCAACAGGTGAGGACGGCGGAATTGATGTCTTCCAGTTGGCTTACTTCAAAGACCAAGATTCTGATCAGTTACATCGAGTCGCCCCGTGGTCATGCGTTTACGCGCCATCGCGATTGGAGGAAGAAATCCCGTCAGCTGGGATCTCTTTATTATCCGCATCGCTCAGACTCGCTGCCGCCTCCGACTGTTCCCCGCGGCCTGGACGCCTGTTAGTACAGCGGCGGAGAACAAGCGCTTTAGCCCACCTAAGAACAGGTGATTCTTCACAGATGGAAGAGGCTGGACCCAAGGGAGTTCACGCTCTATCGTTTGCATCTTTGGCTCATAAATCTTTTATAAAGGATGTCAGTTTTGCTTACACAGAGGGGAGGCAGGCGGCCCCTAGGACCCGAATGAAATAGAGGTACAAAAGTCTTCGGTGACCGTTCCCCTGCTCGCTCTGTGCGTCTTTTTCTCCTTTCGGGGTTTCTATTTATTTTTACCCTACATTCCTGGTCTAATTTATCACGGGTTTACCCTCTTTATAGCACGTTTGCGACGCCATACACATGCAAATCACTCAAGTCTGCTTGGAATGGATCCAAAAAAGTGCCGCTTCACTTTCAACGCCTCCTATATCAGCCCATGTTGGGGCAACATTGTGCGGCACGAAGCCAGTAGTGTTCGCAACATGATTCATTCGGTGACATATTTAGATGCGCGTGCATTTAGTGGAAGACAAACAGCGACACAAAAGACGCTGAGCGCTGCACAAAGACAAGCCAGCCTTTCTCCTTCACTTTGTCTCCCTGTCTGTCTTTGTGTTTCCTTTGTCCCGGTTTCAAAAGGAAGCAGCGTCTCATAGGCTGCCGCTTTAACTGATTTTGACATCAACTTTGTTTACTTTGATCCAAACATCTTCGGCAAATGGCTTTTTTTCTGCAGCAAGGCAGCGAAAATTGAACACGTTTCTTTGAGAAGCCGGTGCTGTCAGGAAGTGGCTCCAACACCAGCTTCTCACTTTCTTTATACTGTCAAGACAATGTTGCAATGAAAAGGATGGCCTTTGCAACCTTTGCAGTTGTTTTGAATTATTTATGTTGTGCACTTCACAAATGTGTTTTTTTTTCTTCTTCATCCTGCTCAGAATAACACATCTTCCCAAATATCAACTTTTGAGATTCGGTCCAGAGTCATTCCCGCCTTGTACGAGCGAGACAAGAGATTTTGCATACAAATCTTTGTGTTCGGTAAATGTCAAGTTGTGCAGCCGCGCCGGAGAGGATCTGGTGTGTACAGCTGTGCTGGCGCCGCTCACCTGTTTGCCAGGTCACAGATAGTGTCTCTGCAAATCAAATCATGCCATTTATTCGGCGGCTAATGAGTGATTTAATGATGGGAGTGTGCTGGGATGAAGCCAGCGCACGGCAATAAAGACAGAATCTTCCGCTCAGGCAGATTTCTTCACCAAATGAACGCCATTATTGCTCGTGTGCTGCATGAGTGAAGATGACGAAGAAAAATTCATCACGTTGTGTTTTCTCTCCGAGTCTCTGCCTCAGACATTATCATGATGCTAACTGCACTCATTCTGTCTCTGCAGATTCTCCTTCAATCCTCAAAAACGACTTCTGTCGGCATTATCTCTCCTTACACACGACAAAGATATCCCTGAATACAACTTTATTAGGAACGTTATGTCTTACCTTATGTCGATTTTCTTCTTCTTGTTATTATCTTAACTTAGAACTAAAGCTGTCACTTTGTATAGATACTAGATTAGTGATCAACTCTTCAAGATACAGTAAGTTCCTCATCATGACTATGTTTTACACTTATTACTTTATAATAATAATTGCTCTGAAATCTGGACGAACGTCCGGGATTAATGACGCACGGTGACAAACCTCCATGCTTGACCAATCACAGCAGGGTGTGGTTACGGTCAACAAGATTTCATCTCCAGAAAAACAAAGTGTTTTCATTGGGCAGAGCTTAAGATAATTTTCTAATGTCAATATTTCAATGAAAAGAGAGTTTTGTACAAACACACACTGATGATACAATAGAGTCACACATCACAACAACACACACACTGATGATACAATAGAGTCACACATCACAACAACACACACACTGATGATACAATAGAGTCACACATCACAACAACACACACACTGATGATACAATAGAGTCACACATCACAACAACACACACACACTGATGATACAATAGAGTCACACATCACAACATCACACACACACTGATGATACAATAGAGTCACACATCACAACAACACACATACTGATGATACAATAGAGTCACACATCACAACAACACACACACTGATGATACAATAGAGTCACACATCACAACAACACACACACTGATGATACAATAGAGTCACACATCACAACAACACACACACACTGATGATACAATAGAGTCACACATCACAACATCACACACACACTGATGATACAATAGAGTCACACATCACAACAACACACATACTGATGATACAATAGAGTCACACATCACAACAACACACACACTGATGATACAATAGAGTCATACATCACAACAACACACACACTGATGATACAATAGAGTCACACATCACAACAACACACACACTGATGATACAATAGAGTCACACATCACAACAACACACACACTGATGATACAATAGAGTCACACATCACAACAACACACACACACTGATGATACAATAGAGTCACACATCACAACATCACACACACACTGATGATACAATAGAGTCACACATCACAACAACACACATACTGATGATACAATAGAGTCACACATCACAACAACACACACACTGATGATACAATAGAGTCACACATCACAACAACACACACACTGATGATACAATAGAGTCACACATCACAACAACACACACACACTGATGATACAATATAGTCACACATCACAACAACACACACACTGATGATACAATAGAGTCACACATCACAACAACACACACACACTGATGATACAATAGAGTCACACATCACAACAACACACACACACTGATGATACAATAGAGTCACACATCACAACAACACACATACTGATGATACAATAGAGTCACACATCACAACAACACACACACCGATGATACAATAGAGTCACACATCGCAACAACACACACCCTGATGATACAATAGAGTCACACATCACAACAACACACACACACTGATGATACAATAGAGTCACACATCACAACAACACACACACACTGATGATACAATAGAGTCACACATCACAACAACACACACACACTGATGATACAATAGAGTCACACATCGCAACAACACACACACACTGATGATACAATAGAGTCACACATCACAACACACACACACTGATGATACAATAGAGTCACACATCGCAACACACACACATTAGTTTAAGAATAAATTACACTACAAATAAAGGTGTTTTTAACCACACTTCAAGAAACATAAGACATTTTTATTTGTGCTTTTCCCTGATTTTCTGGAACTCCTGTTTTTATCTTATTTGTCTTGATCATGTAAAGTAAATATTTTAACTGTGTATTGTTTTTGTTTGTTAAAGACTCTGGTCTAAAAAGGTGGTTTGAAAATAACTATTACTACTTACTTACTTACTTTAGTGGCAATTCAACTATAGATTTTTATTGACACAAACCCTTTGGACAGGAACTGCTCGGGTCTTTAAACAGTTTATCTACAAATGAAAAACACAGACAGTCAAAAAGAACATGGTGATGTGTAGCTTTTAAAAAAGAATAATTGTCTTATAATTGATGCTTCTCCCGCCTTATCTATGGTGTATCATTCCAGCGTTCATTGATGAAGGAGTTCTAGTTGTGGATTCTGTAATCATTCGAATCAATACATTTTTAATATTCGTCCAAAAGGGTCTGTGGAAGTCAAATGAAGACCTGGAGTTTTGTTGATGTTCTTTCTAATCTGTGTTCTATGCACAGATGTGGTGATTTTAATCCGTTAATGGACTTCCTGATGTCAAATGCACTATATAACCTTTTCTAAGAGTCTTTTCTATACATTATTTATGTTTTCGTGTGTGTACAAAGATTAGCCAGTGCTTCATTGCTCAAGCACACATGAGATTCAAATATGGTTCACAGGATTTTGCTGTAACAAGCATCACACAAAAGATTATTATTTAGAAGATTCCATTGGTCGGTTTTTGGTGCTTTTTGTCACTGACCTGTATGGTGTCAAACTGCTCCAGCTCACGTTAAAATCTTGACATTACAGTTTATAATTGCATAGAACAAATGAATTAAGTTCAAATCCATTCTTTTTCTTCGGAAAGATGAGAGGTTTGATTATATTGATATAGTTTTGACAAACCGGGAATCCTTCAAAATAAAAGCCCAATGGTCTAGTCTTCAGGAATCTAAGGCGCCACAAACCATGATTCTCGTCAAGTAAACCTTTTTTTCTTTGGATAAGGTAATTGTTGAATCAATAAAGTTTTGTTATTAATCTGATTGTACATCTGCTATGTTTTATCCTTGATTATCTTTAGTCCACCATCAGGGGGTTCTGTCCATCAAAAGAACTTCCCAAACGAAACCACTTGTTTTTAAAGGTATATTTATTTTCTTAAGGTGCTTCGACTATAAATAATCAACAGTAACTATACTAAGCATTCAAAGTGTATCTCTTTATTCAAGCACTTAATTATTTTGGTATTTAAACACTTAAACATTTAAACACCTGTATTCATACTTCGTATTATACTATGTACAGATGACGTTGCGCCTCCTACACGGCAGCTCTGAGAGAATCCTGGAGAACTTCAAGAAATTCAAGTCATTTTCGAAAGCGAATCCGACCAACACCTGTCCTCGCACGACCTTGTGAATCTTGGAAGTTCAGGATCGATCAATAACAACCGGTGATTGAATCTTTCCAATGGATGGCTTTGATTTTAGGTTTTCCTTGAAGCAACAGTGTCGACGTCGACATCTTGTTTTGTGTCGACGTGAAAGCCGGATGAGACCAGATGACAAATCGATTGTACGTCTGCAGGCTGGAGGTCCGTGGCCCGCTCTCTCGCAGCCCTGCTGAGTGGCCATTATTAGCATTGCTGCACATGTCCAGCAGTGCTCAGGTAAGTGGCTGTCCCTGACAAATGCTATTTGCCAGCCAGGTCCATTATCTATAGGAGCAGGACGACCGCTGGGCTTCGGTGCTAATGTGCCAGGAGATGCTTATCGGATCAAATTAAGAGCGAGCCGTCGCTGAGACCTGAAGATGTAATTGTTTTTGACAAGGCGGCGCCCCGCATCCGTGAAGCTTCCCGTGAAGAATGAATGCAACTTTTCCGATGGCTGTAAACCGAGGGCGGAGATGAAGAACTCGCCCTCCGCTTCGTTATCTCGTAACATCTGTGCCCATATTTACGCAACACTAGGATCTGACTCATCCGTGAACTTCTTCAACGCTGTGACTTGTTTTGTAAAACCTTTAGTGACGTCTGGTTTGAGAAGAAGTCATGGTTCATGTTATCAAACCAACTGAATTCACAGTTTCCTTGCCAACCCTCCAGTCTGGTTCACCCACTGCCAGACAGATGCTCTCGTATATCTGCGCTGGCTTTTCTTGACTCTCGTGTAAATCCATTATTTTCATGTTGAGGAGACTGAACTGAACTGTACAACAATCTCATTATGAGATGCCTTTGTATGAAAATGTTTTCATCCTTGAAATTTTCCTACAAGAATCAATTTTGCTGCGTCAGTGAGTGAAACTGTTCAGAATCAGGAGATGACCTGAAGGTATACGCTTGAGATACGTCGACCATTTCTACCATATCCTGCCACGTTATTGCTGTTTGCTACCAGACCTTTGTCAGCGGTTAAGAACTGGTTTTGAAACATTTTAAATCCTTGATATCGTGTCCTTGGTAAGAACGCAACAGGACCAACCTGGCCCCACTTTTTCAGCTGATGCCTTTGCACGTTGCAAAAAGGCCCAGAGCATTGGTTTGCATCACATCTGGCAACGCAACAGCAATCCTGAGAAGTACACGGAGGCTTCACACCAACATATGCTGCCATCCAGACTTCTTTCTTCCTACAGCTGACTCCCTTGTCAGGGTTGCCGTGGGCTGGAGCCTACAACAGGTCGCGAGCTGGTCGTGGGAGCAACATTCAGGCTCCCACCCACGAGTACTGAAGGAACCAGAGGACCTGGAGTAATAATGATAATAATAATAATCATTTTTATTTGTAGTGCACTTTATAGTCTAAGAAAGAAACCCAAAGTGCTACAGATGCCTTCATTTAAAAAAACAACAATGACAGTTGAGAGATACATCAGTACAAACAATTATAGACTAGAGGTTTTTTTTTTTAAAGGTAGGTTTCAAGGGCCTTTTTAAAACTGTCACTTGACTGAGGGGCCCTCAGGTGTTCTGGGACGGTGTTCCACACTTGAGGAGCAGAAGGCTCGCTCTCCAAGTGTGCAAAGGTTTTAGTCCTGGAGGGGAGAAGCTGGTGAACCACTGATCGAAAAGACATTAATGTTTTGAAGTTAATTACAATCAGTTGGTCCTGAAATGCATGCTGGGTAACTCGAGAAAACATCAGAGTAAAAGCATCTTGTTCTATGCCTGAAATCAGGCGACACACCACCACCCAAAATGTAACGACTGCACAATAACCATTTGATTGACATACAGAGCAGCCAATCTCAGCTCTCTTCTCTTTTATTTGCAGACAAATAATGTTCTTTGACTAATTAGGTTAGATTTGATATTTTCCAACAGCACACCTGACGACCTCTCAAGGCTCACTAGTGTGACCCTGCACAGTGGTTGAAAAACTCTGAATATGTGTGTCATCACATCGATGCTCAGTCTTGAACTAGAACATGATGCTTTTGCTCTGATGTTTTCTCCAGTTACCCAGCATGCATTTCAGGACCAACTGATTGTAATCAACTTCAAAACATTAATGTCTTTTCGATCAGTAGTCCTCCAGTTAAAGTATCCACACGATGCTACACCTGAGTCACGTTGATTCTTCAGCTGGTTCTTTTCTTGAAGAACATCATAAAGCGCAGCTTCAGACTGAGATTATGCTAAATGATCTTATGCTATTACAAATAGCTGTTCTCACTTCTGTAAATTACACTTGCTGCTCATTATGTTACAATTCTTCCGACTCACCAGCCAGGAGAAGAAAAAACAAGCCAATTTTTCTTATTCCTTTGACACTTTTTTGTTAAAGATGTATTTTTATTTGCGCAGGAGCCATATGGTCCGTCCCTTTCAGCAAGCTGTTCAGCCTAACTTGAATCCAGGAGTTATGTACCAGGGGACATCATTAAGGCGCATGAGCTGCTTTTTTTCTACATCGTAACCGCTTTGAAAGTAGCACACGTGTTGATTTTTACTTATGTGTTCTCAAGCGGTCATCTTACAAATCATATAATGAACTCGCTTGAGTTCAGAGGAATTCCCTGCTGGTTCGGATGGAAGACCTGTTTTTCTTTAGCAAAGTTAGCGGCTTGTTTTTAAACATCCTCAGTGACTTATGGAGAAAGTTAAACCTGTATTTTCTCTTGGCTGTTTGTCCGAGATCATGATAGTCTTATCAAACACTACAGTTACTCTAATGTAGACGTTCATACGTTTGATAAGAATACTGACATTATTTAGGCAGTTCATATGTGAACAACTTCAATTAAAACATTTACCTTGAATATTTTTCACATGGTCACATATGAACCTTTTGCTAACAGATCCAACATTTAGTTTGTTCCTGGCAAGTGACCTCACCTCGAGTCACTGGTTCCCCTCGAGGTGCAGCATTTACTGTATCTTTAAGAGATAGATGGACTTTATTAAGGAGATCTCCTTTGGATACCTGGGATTCCAGCAGACGATAGTTTCATAAAAACAAGAACAAAGTATCATCTATCTAAACAGAACAAAGTGCAATAAGAACATGGAGCAAAGGAAAGGAGGCGACATAAACATTCCAGGGAAATATTGACATCTCAAATCTTGTTCTTTTGGTCACAATGAGCAGCACGACTGGTGGTAGGTTTGCATAACTGCAGCAACAGGAATAAACCCGTCAAATACATATCAAGAAATCTTTTAATTCCAACCTTCAAAGACGTCCTTCAACTCCTGGAGAATTATATTGACAGTGGCGACTGGCCCATAGAGGGCGCTGGGGCGTCGTCCTTACACCGATTTAGCTTCTTTTTTTTATTATTATTTATGTATTTTTGGTTTTAAAACAATCATCAACGTTGATATTTTTGTATGTTTCTTCTTCACACTGATAAACTTTCTTTTCATTTATTCACGTTGTGATTATAATCTTGGTTTGTGTCGTCACTCGTCATATCCATCGATCGAGGTTCACTTTTCAAAGAGTCCGTCAATGACGTCACGTCTGGTCTCTGAATATGATTTCTCTGAAAAGACCCTGATGATGGTGATGATGATTGTAAATGATTGTAACATTTGCATCCACTAATGTTTTCCGTTAGCTCAGAGGGTAACATGTACTCCACACACTTTTTGGAAGCTGGAGGACGTGAAGTTTTGCGAGTTCGATTCCCACTCAATTTAATTTTACTTGTTTTTTCTTTGCAGTGTATTTGTTTGTTTTGAGTGTGTATAAAATATGTCTGATATTCTGGTGCAGGCGACAGATAGTGTTAATAGTTTATTCTGTATGATGTATGTTGTTGTATAATTAAAATGTGTTTTTATTTGTAACTAAACAAGGAGAATAATAAACAGTTTTATTCATGTAGCTTTCAGCTACAATATATAGGGTAGGCAGTATAATAAGGATAATGTACTGGAGAAGAGCGCCACCTAGAATATTGTTCACCACAGAGTGGTATGTTTGAGATCATGGTCAGACCGCGATGTTACGGTGAACGCTTCAAACAAATTGTCATTTGGTCGCCAAGAGTCGGCGCGAATGTTACAAACGTGCTGCGTGAGAAACTAATTTATGTCTGTCATTTCCTGATGAATTCCAAAGTGTTAATTACATCTTATAAACAGCCTGTCACGATTCCTAATCAATGGAAACTCCATCACACTCAGATCTGACTCCAGTGGATCGTGGGTCTGTAACGACGTGACGTTCCGACCCGTGGTGTCAGTGGAATGTTCCTCATGTCTGACCCGGTGGATCCTGGTCCTGGCGAGAACACGCCGGCGCTGTCGTGCACGAGGCTGTTGTGATGCGGATCACGTCGGGCTGTCGTCGGCTGAGACCAGTCGTGCTCACATCTGACCTCCTTGTTTCTCCTGCACTTCATTTGTTCACTCGTCCTCGGCTGCCTCTCTCCGGCGCTAATGTGCACCAAGTACAACCAACGTCAATTACGTGGAATGAAAAAACATTTATCTACTGATTCCACCCATCGCATGTGCCTCTGTCCCTGTGTAGCTGGGATACAACCCGAAAGAATGAGAGACATCAGAGAACAAAATATACAAAAAAACAAGATAAATGTTGCATTTATTTGCAGTATCTGCTCTTTTCTGTGACTTGCTCTCATCTGTGTGATGATATAAATACTAATACTTTCCTTTCATCTCTTATGCTCGAAACTAATCATTATTTTAATTTCAATTACTATATATATTATTATTATTATTATTTTATTTTATGTTTATTATTATTATTACTTTGATAGATTTATTTATTTATTACTAAATTAATGAATTTGTATATTTAAATTCATTTTATTTTTATTTGAGTTTTTTATTTCCAAATATATTATATAGTACACTCTGGGTGAACAGGTTTTTATATGGTTTTGAATGGATTAGAAAAAGTTGAACTCTACCATCAATATTGGAGACAAATATATATTGATCTACTTAATGTTTTACATCCACACAACAAAGTTGTAAATACAATTTCTGACAATACATTATTAATGTCACAAATAGTCTTGTTTTTTAAGCAGTGTAATTAAGTATATAATTATAAATATCAAGAAATAGTCTTGTTTTTTGATCAATGTAAATAAGTATTTAATTAAATTATCGAAAAATAGTCCTTTTTAAAAAAAAAAATGTAATAAAATATATAACAATAATTACCAATTATGACAGCTGTGGATGAAAAGAAAAACAACATAGAAAGTTGTTATCCTTGAAAAGTGATGATTAAATTCAGAAACTAATTGATTCTATTTCTAGTTCTTATACCGAAAAAGTGATGAAACGATGCCTTCGATGATGTCAGTCCTGAAGAGAATCATGTGATCATTGTTGGACTGAAGTCTTGAACGACTCGACTGTAAATGTAAACCTGACTCATATGTAGCCGTCGTTCTATACGTGATAAACTCACTTCTTTACATCGATATTTACACGTTTGAATCCGGACGAAGCAGATCTTGTGGCTCAAAGTAATACTTTAACATTTTCTGACCTAAATCCTGGTTTCCACTGGAGGAACTGGAGTCTGGGAGGGATGGACTTGGAAGGTCAGTGAACGTGAAGAGCTCACAGGCAGAAAAGTGAAAACAGAGTCGCATGGAGCCGGACGACTTCTCGCCTGATCGTGACTCGCAGCTTCCATCCCTGCTGGAGGAAGAACAGGTGAGCGTTTAAGTGACAGTCCTGAGAAAAGGTGGTGAACATAGAAGGACAAGAGTCTCACAGCGTCTGAGATCCTACTTCTGTAACTCTTTGTTTTATGAGACATAACTGCAGGATCACCATTTTTGTTACCCATGATCTTCTTGGGAGATATTTTTTAACTAATGTCTTCATTTTCTGTATGTTTTTCGTCAGTTATTGTTCCTGGTCGAGTCTGAAACAACTGATTTACCGAAATCCAGCAAAATCATTTTACTTGACCGACAGCGTTTAAAGGAAATAATTCCATGCTAGTTCAAACGAGATAATAATTACATCACCTGACTTGCTTACTAGTTTCGAGCCTGCAAATATAGTAAACGTATTAAAAAATGTACACAAAATTTATTTTTATGTACAGTTGACAATAGACACGTGAATTATTTTTTCTCTAATTTAAATGTAATTTTATTTTCTGTTTCGACGAGTATATCTTGTTAAAGAAGATAATAGATAATATATATATATACCAACAATAGTATATTTTCCTAAACCTATTTTGTCTTTATGTAACATTTTGGCCCCTTGACTTTCTGACTTTAGGGTCCCTGGTCTCAAATCTCAAATGATTTAGGAAGTAAAAGACATTTTTTAATTGAAAATAAACATTATTTGTTTGAACCTATTTTGGTTTAGGGATTCAAACACATCTTCCACAGACATAAAAACTAAAGTCTTTCTTATCTTGCATTAAAATCATCCTGATTCTACAACACAAACTAGTTTTTCGTTGAAACGCCACGATATAAGTTGAGGTCGACGTGAGGAAGTGTGCTTTAGTGCTGCGATGCATCCGAGAATGATGAAGAGGAAGCAGGATGATATCCACGCTGGAGTTGCGAGATCATTCAATGTCAGAGAATAAATCTGCCTAAAAATCCTGGGAGCACGAGCGGCCATGTTCTTCCGACGGTTTCATCCGCGGAGACATTCGTTTCCGTGCATGTTCATCATAAATGATTGCATAAGACGACACGGACGAGAAAGATCGTTTCAAGTGTGGCTGGTGTCGAAGGAAACGTTATCGATGGAATATGCTCGATATCACTCGTCTTTTATTTTGAGATTGTTTTCTTAATCCATCCTGGTGTCCCTCAGTATCAGGAGGTATCACTGGTTAGGAGAGAAATTATCTTTACCATGATGGACAGCAACAGTTGACAGTGTATCATATGAGGTGCTGACAGAACGGTCGAAGTTATCAGGAGAGTTTAATGAAAAACTGACACAAGAGCCTTTTTCTGGTTTTCTAAAAGCCCCAACACTCTTTAAACACTAGGGGGAGCCAGAAACAAATAGTTTAAACCCAACTATTACCTCTTTAATGCTCATTGTATTCCTGACATTCATGTATTCAGGCACTGAAAAGGTATTAAAAGTGTCCGATGCTGAATTATTACTAAGTTTAAATCCCAATGGTACCTGAAGAGCAAACCCACTGCTCGTACGACCAATTCCATGTTGCACTGCAATAGTTTAAGCATGTTCAAGCTTGGTTAGGATTAGAAAAATGGTTTTCTATAAAGTCGTTTCTTAGATTGGTCAGAAATGTCACTCAACTCCTAAAGTTTTCACTGGGACTGAGAGAAGAGGAAATCTAGTGATGTTTAAACATATATATTGTTGTGCGGTTTATCGATGAATCACACAATAAATACACACTCATCTGCTGCTCATGTGCTCAGTTCCATTAGGAACTTTATAAAACCACTTTGAAAAAAATCAAAACACACACAAAAAAAAATATTGATATGTTATTTGTGAGAGATATTGACGTGTCTAAATATGCACAGATAAGGGTTGTCAAGATACTTACAAACATATTTTTCCAAACAATACTTGGGAAAATATTCGATACTTGATACCATTTTTGATACCAAAATGTTAATAAAATGACAAATCAAGAAAGATAAAAAGTTATAATGATTTTAAAAATGAGTGTCGTCTCCAGATACTTTCTCAAGTTTGGATACTTTGGAGACAGACTGACTGAACAAAAAGAGTATTACATCAAATATTGCATCAGACTTTGGATGGAGAGACTTTCTGAAGCTTTAATGAGGTTTTTAATATGAAATCTTAAAATCTGAGATTGTGTGAGCTTAATCCAGCCTTTGAAAACTCTTCTATAAAACACTGTTTTGAATAATGCAGACTGAATCAATATGATACCGACACTGAGGGGTGAGCAAAGAATGAAAGAAAGAATGAACATGAAATAGGTTTCTTGAAATTTGAGCCTCATAACCTAAGAAAAGTATGGAGAGATGCGAGAAGGGCCGTGAGTCATGTGACAACCAGATGTTACATTTACAGGACGCTAATATTATGAAGGTTTTCATTTGGATCAGATCACTGATGGAAGGTCTGACCATGAATAGATCTGAAAGTAAGAACCAGAATTTTAAAATGATCCTGAAAGAAACTGGAAGCCAGTGAAGAGTTTGAAGGAGAAATGTGAGTTCTTCTACTAGAGCGGCTCAGAATTCTGGCTGCAGAGTTTTGTATGAACTGCAGGCGAGACACATCCTTCTGGTTTAGACAGTCTTAGCATTAGACAGTATTATGAGGCCCATGAGTGTGTCATTATTCCTATAATATAGTCTGAAGCGATTATTACATTAACTTTAATTTCTGGTAACGTCAAAATACCCTATATCTTTAAAGATTGAATGAAAATTCTTATTTTGTACGAACTAAACTGTGTTAGAGCCATTTTCAGTGCAGGAGGAAATGGAAGAAGGTACATCTGTCATTGTAAAAAGAATCTCCGTCGGAAGAAAAGAAACAAACAATAATTGCAGTTGAGACGCGGCACTAATCAAAGAGACGGAAAAGACGGCCGTTGTTATGGGAACCCAGAACATTTTTCTAAATTAAACTCAGAGCTGCAGGTTCTTTCCGAAACACAAACATTGTGCATCGATAGTTGAGCAACAAGACGACGTGACAACATCACTGTTTGTCTCCTTTGATTGACAGATGTTGAGAGTTCACTCTTACTGGTGCAGAGAACCATGTGACCACCTGTTTAATATTCGCTGGAACAAACGCATTTAATCAACCTTCAGTGGAATCTATTGTCTTTTGTTGAAAAACATTAATGCAGCAATAAACACTGATTGATAAAACTAATCAAAACCAAAACCCCATTGTTAACAATCATCGTGTTTTAAGAGGAACATTCACAGGACCTGAGGTTCTATTTTATGTATATTACTGCATCAACCTTGAGGATATTTTTACAAGCTTTGGAATCAGTTTTTTATTCATCATAAACTTTTATCTTTTATTTTACAGACGTAGATATTTTAACTAATGTGCTACGAGAAAGTCTTTTATTTGCCACAGTTTTGGACTAAAGTCAACATTTGATTTCACGCTGAGTAGTTGAGCTGATAAGGTAAGGTAAGGTAAGGTAAGGTAAGGTAGAACTTCATTTTTTCCAATAGCCACAGCAAATACAGCAATTTTTCAATTTTATCAAAATAAAATAAGAACAAAGAGAAATAAAGAGAAAGAACAAGATGATACAATCTAAGTCAAAAGATAAAGATAAAGAACATCGATCAAAGGAAAATAACAAAGACTTAAAGAAAAATAACAAAGAAAAATGAAGGATGAATTATGAATGAACTATGATGAAGCTTCACAAAACCTCGTTTTCAGAGTCGTCTCGATCAGGGGTCCGTGTAGAGTTTCACCTGATGAACCCTTAAAATGAGGCTTCATGAAGCTTCATCGTTGGTTCTAACTCATTCTTGACTGCAGGAAAGAAAGGTTCGTAAAACAGAAAGATGATCAAACCTTCTATCTTACTTCTGAAGATGAATGTAAAAGAAGAATCCTCATCGTAGATATTCTTATGAGTGGAAACAAACTCCATCTCTCGGGTTCACACAACGTTTCCTCCCCTCGTGATGGGATTTCTTCTTTTTTCCTTCCTGCTGTTTCCCAGTCACTCATGGATGAAATGAAGTGGCTCTGCTGCAGGGATGGATACCTGTCGGAGTTAAACTCGGCCTGACAGCTTCTAATGGTGTGGTCAGTGTTCTAAATGAGGTATTGGGAGATACTGAAGCTCCTCAATCTTCCTGCCTTCATGGGTTTAGCTCCTCCTGGAGTCAAGAAGATCTTTCTCAAGATATATTTGGGGTAATTTTTACACAATGAGATTGCAAATCTTTCCAGAAGCTGGAGGTGTCGTTTCTGTACGCCGGCTTATTGGCTTTGGAGAGGAGTCAGATGGCTATTTGTGGCGTGATTGATCGTGATGCATTTCATGAGGCAGGCCGGAGAAAACTTAAGTGTTCAGAGGGGAGCGGAGAACACGGGCTGCAAAGTCCATCATTGGAAATCATTTGAATGTTGGGAGATAATATGAAGACAAAGCATCGAGGCGTGTTCGAAGATTGAACAACGTTAGTTTAGTTTTATTCATCCTGCAGCGTCGTCTTTCCCTTCTCTCAATTAGCTTCTTCTATTACTACTTCTTCTTCTTCTATTACTACTTCTTCTTCTTCGTCTTCTATTACTACTTCTTCTTCTTCTATTACTACTTCTTCTTCTTCGTCTTCTATAACTACTTCTTCTTCTTCTATTACTACTTCTTCTTCTTCTATTACTACTTATTCTTCTTCTATTACTACTTCTTCTTTTTCTATTACTACTTATTCTTCTTCTATTACTACTTCTTCTTCTTCTATTAATACTTCTTCTTCTTCGTCTTCTATAACTACTTCTTCTTCTTCATCTTCTATTACTACTTCTTCTTCTTCTATAACTACTTCTTCTTCTTCGTCTTCTATTACTTCTTCTTCTTTGTGTTATTCTTATTCTTTTCTTCTTCTGATTAAGTCCCCCTAGTATTATTCTCTGAGTCAACATACTATTACTCCGGAAGTCACTTTAGTAATACGTTAGTCACCGTAGTACTACTCTGCATGTAACCATAGTATTAATCTGCGAGTCACTGTAGTATTACTCTAGGAGTCACCATAGTATTACTCAGCGACTTTACTATAATATTACTCAGCGAGTCACTGTAGTATTACTCCAGGAGTCACTGTAGTATTACTCCAAGAGTCACCATAGTATTACTACGTCAGTCACAGTAGTATTACTAAGCGATTCACTGTAGTATTACTCCAGGAGTCACTGTAGTATTACTCCAAGAGTCACCATGGTATTACTACGCCAATCAAAGTAGTATTACTCAGTGAGTCACCATAGTATTACTCCAGGAGTCACCATAGTGTATTTCAGAGAGTAACCATAGTATTACCCCACGAGTCAAAGTAGTATTACTCCAAGAGTCACTGTAGTATTAGGCCAAGAGTCACCGTAGTATTACTATGCCAGTCCCAGTAGTATTACTCCACTAGTCACTGTAGTATTACTCCAAGAGTCACCATAGTATTACTACGTCAGTCACAGTAGTATTACTAAGCGATTCACTGTAGTATTACTCCAGGAGTCACTGTAGTATTACTCCAAGAGTCACCATGGTATTACTACGCCAATCAAAGTAGTATTACTCAGTGAGTCACCATAGTATTACTCCAGGAGTCACCATAGTGTATTTCAGAGAGTAACCATAGTATTACCCCACGAGTCAAAGTAGTATTACTCCAAGAGTCACTGTAGTATTAGGCCAAGAGTCACCGTAGTATTACTATGCCAGTCCCAGTAGTATTACTCCACTAGTCACTGTAGTATTACGCGAAGAGTAACCGTAGTACTACTGCGCCAGTCACAGTAGTATTACTCCAAGAGTCACTGTAGTATTAGGCCAAGAGTCACCGTAGTATTACTATGCCAGTCCCAGTAGTATTACTCCACGAGTCACTGTAGTATTACGCGAAGAGTAACCGTAGTATTTCTGCGCCAGTCCCAGTAGTATTACTCCACGAGTCATTGTAGTATTACGCGAAGAGTAACCGTAGTATTACTGCGCCAGTCACAGTAGTATTACTCCAAGAGTCACCGTAGTATTACTACCCCAGTCACAGTAGTATTACTCCAAAAGTCACTGTAGTATTACGCCAAGAGTCACCGTAGTATTACTATTCCAGTCACAGTAGTATTACTCCACGAGTCACCATAGTATTACTACGCCAGTCACAGTAGTATTACTCGAGGAGTCACCATCTCTCTCCATGATCTCCACTCATCCAACACAAGCTTAGTCTAAAACTGTATATGATCTTGATCACCATCTTCCTCCCCCTCTCTCCCCCGACCCCCTGACCCCCCCCACCCCCGACCCCCGACCCCCGACCCCCGACCCCCGACCCCCGACTCTCCGACCCTCACAGCAGTGCTGACACCAACGACGCTGCCGTTACTTCAGTGTTGCAGGAAAAAAGCTCAATCCAGGCTGATTGTCGTGGAATTGATCCGTCTGGAGATTCACCCGATCTGTTTGCTGCTCTTAAGTGGATTCAATGAATCTTTGGCTCAAACATTTCTGTCGTCGATAAAGGTGTAAAGAAGGTAATTGTGTGTTTGCAGCAATCAAACACACTTAAACACAGAGTAAAGGTCAAGTATGTGCAGCCGAGGTTATTGATGGTAACTTGACGGATTCATATTGTGCTGATGAATGTTGTTGTTATTCATAGGTGTGTGTGTGTGTGTGTGTGTGTGTGTGTGTGTGTGTGTGTGTGTGTGTGTGTGTGTGTGTGTGTGTGTGTGTGTGTGTGTGTGTGTGTGTGTGTGTGTGTGTGTGTGTGTGTGTGGGGGTGTGTGTGTGTGTGTGTGTGTGTGTGTTGTCATCGGTCAGACAGAAGTGAGTCTTGCTGTTTCTGAGGGAAAATAAATGTTTGCCATTTGATGCTTTCCTTCCAAGATATTGTTTCCAGCCTCCCTCCCTCCCACGTCCCCTCCTCCCATCACACCATATGTTCATCATATTTGTGCCGTTCACATCTCACAGCTCAAGCTGCTAGACCGTACTGTCGACTGCACTATTTCGTTCTGTTCCAGTTACTCGACAAAAGGCCAATTACCCGATTCAACATGCAAACCACTGTCTGAATAACCTCATAAAAGCTGCGAGCACTTAAACACTGGAGTCTGCTTTTAGCTTTTAGAGCACACAATGTTTTTCTTCTTAACTTCTGCAGTAAATGGCTATTATTCCTGCAGCTGCCGCTGAAAAGTTAAATGCTGAATAAATGTTTGGCTGATATAAGCCTTTTGTGTTTCACGATGCAATCATGGATTGGAATTATATTTATTTTTATATTCATGTTTTAATGCACCTTTACCTTTAATAGGTGCAGAAACTATTCAGGTTCTTACTCGTGCATCTCAGCATTAACTCAACATTCTTCATTATCATGTCGTTATGTTGTTACTTCTCATTCTGTCAGGGGGGACAATAAAGTCCTACGCTATTGAATGCACCGCGCTGGCTGGTTAAGATAAGAAAAGATACATCTTTACTTTTCCTACATTGGGGATATTTCAGTCGTCACAGCACTTCACGATTAAACACATCATATAAAACATACACTAGATTATTATTTATTTATTAACGAAACCATTATAAATGATATATATTATACATTTTATTTTCCGATTGGACCCTTGTGTGTTACGATGAGGCAGGAGTCAAACCAGGACACCCTGGACAGGACGCCAGTCTCAGGACACACACAGACACACAACCATTCAAACACACACTCATACCTACGGACAATTTCACCAAGTTCTCAATCAACCTCTGTATGTTTTTGGACTGTGGGAGGAAACCGGAGAAAATACAAACTCCACACAGAAAGGTCACACGTTGGCCGTGTGGAAGTGAACCGACAACCTTCTCACTGCGAGGCGATCGTGCTCAACGACTGCGCTGATATTACATCCTAATAAAATAAAAAGAATGAAAAATATATCAACATTAGTACAAACGCACAACTGAACTTCTCAAGTGCAGAAGTGGACGAAGTTCAAAACACGTATCTTTTGTGTACCAGTCTTCAAACTGAATAAAACTCCTTTAAAGTGAGAACAGTGTAAATTCTGAGATTAATGTTCGACTCTTAAACTCAAAGTCAGAATTCTTTGTTGCCACTGGCCTTTGTTCTCTTTCGCAACGAAAGAATTCTTAGATTCAAGTGAAAATTCAGAAAATAGAGTCTGAATGATCAGATTAAAGTCTGAATTCTTGGACCTTTTGTTTCCACTGGTCCTAATATTCTTCCGTACTAGTCATAGACTCTTACATTAAAAGCCATTTCAAATCCTCTAATTTGACTCCGTCTTCATGTCGACCTCATGGATTAACGGAGTTTGAAACCACGTCTCGACTCTGAGTCTATGTTTCTAATTCTTACTCTGAGGAAATGG